>NW_015505955.1:238776-242789 GCF_001515645.1 Sinocyclocheilus grahami
TGTGTGTGTGTGTGTGTGTGTGTGTGTGTGTGTGTGTGTGTGTGTGTGTGTGTGTGTGTGTGTGTGTGTGTGTGTGTGTAAATCTGATTGCAAGTATTTTAAAATATAATATAATCTAACTACAAGTTCTTAATTTTTGCAATCTGATTACTTACATATAGTAATCCAGATTACATGTAATCAGTTTAGATAATAAATTAACTATTTAAGCATTAACAACTAACTAGTCAAGTTAATTCTTTATTATATATTTTTAATTAATTATTTGATTTATTTGCATGTTTTTTTATCATTTAAACTGGAAAAATTAACACTGAACATTTAAGAAAGCATGTCAGTGTGTGTGTGTGTGTGTGTGCGTGCGTGCGTGCGTGCATGCGTGCGTGTGTGTGTGTGTGTGTGTGTGTGTGGCAAAAATGGCCAAGCAAAAAAAAATTGGCTAAGAAAAAAAATCCATAAACAACTCTTCACTGCAATTTTTCCCATAAAAAGCAGAAATATTAAGTTTGACAAGGCCAAAATAATTTGAATCATAATGAAGTACTGATAAGACATGTGAGAGAAACTTATTACAGTTTGAGTCACGTTGCTAAAAATATTTTTATGATCAGTCTCTCAAATATTATTGTGATTCCAAATTTGCAATTAATAAAACCCATTTGTGGGATGTTCATCCATACAGTATACGTTTGAAAATACCATTCATGAAATTAAGCATTAGAGACATCTATTGCTCAACAATGCACCCAAGTTGCAAGATGAATCTCAAAGTTATAACAAACAGCTTGCACTTGATACTTTGCTTGTGCCAAGAATGTGTGCAGTTAATGAGAGCAGATGAGAAGCGCACTATCCGCTTACACTGAGAAAGAGCTACAGGTTGAAAAGAGCCCTTGATTCAAGTAAGAGAAAGGTACTCGAGCCTCAGACCAAAACAAGCCTGTTCACTTTGCGGCTTGAAAACTGAGAGCACAATGCCTGTCAAATGGAGTGTGACATTCCAGCGTTTTCTGTGGGAAAGCGGTAATTGCTTTTTTCAGTGTTTGGCCATTGGTTGCACAGGCTGTGAATCCTGCCCTCCCACTAATGAGTGAACGAGGTTCTGCTGTGCTCACTGTTTCCTGACCGAGCTGTGCGGGAGAATCAGGGCTCAGCTTTCTTCACCGAATCTGTCCGTTCTTTCATTTTTTGCAGAATGAGGTTTTCAGCATCATTTTTATGCTTCCTACTTGGTCTTCTAGGACTAGGAGCGACTCACGGTTTGCTGTTAATGGAAGATCAGGGGGAGGAACTGGAAGATAGAGACCTGAGCAAAGCTATTTTGGAGATGCTGCATATAAACAAACTGTCAGCGCCTCAGCAGGCAAAGCCACACCCCTACATGAAGCACGTTTACCAGTCCCTGGACGCACAGGCAAGAGACCTGAGTGGTGCTGATGGGACTCTTGTGCAGAGCTTCCGGAGCATCGAAGGTAAAGACATTTTTTTATTTTTAATAAACTAATTTAAATCTTGAAATAAAATAAAAAATACTATTTTCATTGCCAGTCAATGTTTTCCTTCATTTGAGATTTACTTTTATATGAATAATGTAGCTATACATTGGAGTCAAAAAGTCTCACCATTGAAAATGTGTTTGCGTTACTGTTAATTTAATATCAACTTTCCTGACAAATTATATTATTGTCATAATTTGAGCAAAAAGTTTCTCCCAGTCTTTTTTTTTTGTATTATTGAGATACTTTTATAATATAGTTTTTTATATATATATTTTGAATTTAAAAAGTTGAATTTTAAAATGCCTTACTATTTAATTTTAGTATTATTGAGATACGTTGAATAATTTCTATTAATATTTCGAATTAGTTTTAGTTTTTATGTTTTCTACCATTTTTGTATTTTTTTTTATTTTAGTTAGTTTTAGTAATGTTGTTGTGTGCTTTTGTAATTTTTTATTAACTTAGTTTATTTTTTTGAAATATATCTAATTTATTATATAGACATAAATAAAAATAAAAAATTTACATTTCAAGCATTTTATTTAATTATTTGGCTAATAATGAATTTATAATGTTTTATTATTATTTTTAATGTCTATATCATTTATCATATAGACAAATAAAAAATACAATAAGAAATGTATATAAAAAGTGTGCATTTTATTTAATTATTTAGTTTATTTTGCTTCAATGGATGCATTATTTGGTTAGTAAAATATTTCTTAATTATATGCTGTGAAGTAAATATTTTTTTAATCAATTACTTTTTTTAATTAATGATTTTTATTATCTGTATTCTACTTATTTGATGTATTGTGTATCCAGGTTTAAATAAAATTTTAAAAATCCCAGATTTTCAATTTGGCCTTGGGTCATGGGTATTGTATATACACCGAAATTAGTTTTAATACTACACTCCTCTGAATAGATGTTGATGCATAAAACATTTTGACAGCCTACAAAGTAATATATAAATATAATCTATAAAAAGGTTATAAAAGCTGCTTAATATTTTCAACTGAAAGACTCTTAAAATATGTTTTTTTCTAAATAAGACTCAAAGTACGACACTCCGGGATGGATCTGGTTCAACATGTCCCAGCTGAGTTCCTTCATGAGGGTTGCAGAGCTGGTCCTGCTGAGGAAGACTCTTCATCACAAGCCGCTTAGTGTGACGGTCACAGTACACAGTCTTTCACCGGGACCAGATAACCTGAGCATTAGTGGCCCTCTTGCTGAGCACTTATTGAGTCTGGACCGGCTGCCTCCATCAGGATATGATGTCTTCGATGTGACAGCTGCAATAACCCAGCCACCGCGCCACTCAGACATCTTGGGCTTCCAGCTGCGCTTCGGGGATGAGAGCGGCAGCTTGGTTCTCCATGAAGCCCTGACGCAGAGCCTCTACTGCTTGAACAGCAGCTCTCTCAGCCAGCCGCTCTTAGTGGTCTACAGGAGCGCATCGATGGAGCACCAGCAGAGGGCATCAGGAGCGAGTTCAGACTCAGAGCACAGGCTCAGACCGAGCTGCATGGCCAGCTCTGAATATGACCGACAGAAAATACAGCTGAGGCATGGGAGACACTTAGCTGCATGCAAGCTGTACGTACATCATGTCAACCTTCATACCAGCAAGCTGAGTCAATGGATACTACAGCCGTCCAATTTCAACATAAGTATTTGTAGGTATGACCTGTCTGTGTGTAATATACCAAAAAGATGAGTCAGGGGTCTTGACAATATGTATAAGTTTAACCTCTTAACTGTCACATGTCCTCTCAGAGAGACGCCTAAGTTTACTTCACTATATTACAAACTAGTGCTGTCAAACGATTAATCGTGATTAATCGCATCCAAAATAAAAGTTTTTGTTTACATATTATATGTGTGTATACTGTGTATATGTATTATGTATATATAAACACAAACACATGCACGTATATATTTAAGAAAAATATGTTGTTTGTATATTAAATATATTTATATATAATATAAAATATAAGAATATGAAAATATAAATGTAAATATTTTCAAATATATATTGTTTGTGTGTGTATTTATATATACATGATTAATATACACAGTATACACACATATATCATGTAAACAAAAACTTTTATTTTGGATGCGATTAATCGTTTGACAGCCCTATTACAAATAAATCTAATCATGATCGTTAAATAAATCTAGGTATGATCCTATCTGTGCACTGTAAAAAAAAAAATACAGTAAAAAAACGGCAGCTGTGGTTGCCAGAATTTTACCGTAAAAAAATACGGTAGCAACTTTTTAGGTTTTACGGATTTAACTTACATTTACATTTAAATACCGTAATTATATAACTGATATCAATCATATTAATTAATATTAATACACCAACCTATTGAAGAACTGAAATCTGTTTTGTACCTTTGTAATACACTGATAACCACCAAATGCAGGAGGTGATGAGAAAGTCACATGATGAACCAAAGCCCATCACAAGCAGCTTTTAGATAATAACATATATAGAAG
>NW_015505955.1:242870-275949 GCF_001515645.1 Sinocyclocheilus grahami
TGGTGGAGAGGAGACAGAGTGATGAAGCCAATCAGCAGATATGGGGATTGTTAGGAGGCCAGGATGATCAGAGGCCAATGGGCAAATTTGGCCTGGATGCCGAGGTCACACTTCTACTCTTTTCGAAAGACATCCTGGGATTTTTAATGACCACAGAGAGTCAGGACCTCGGTTTAACATCTCATCCAAAGGACAGTGCTGGTTGACAGTATAGTGTCCATGTCACTATACTGGGGCGTTAGGACCCACATAGACCACAGGGTAAGCACCCCCTGCTGGCCTCACTAACACCTCTTCCAGCAGCAACCTAGTTTTCCCAGGAGGTCTCCCATCCAGGTACTGACCAGGCTCAGCTCTGCTTAGCTTCAGTGGGTAACCAGTCTTGGGCTACATGGTGATATGGCTGCCATTAACTCAGGGAATTCTGAGAATGTTAATTCACTGTAAATTATACATTCTTTTTCACTTCCAAAAACAGTATATTACCGTAAAATTACATGTAATGCCCAATACAGTTTTTCACCGTATATAGTAGTTTTTCAACCGTTAACCATTTAACAGGTTTTTACTGCATCAGCATTTTTACAGTCTTTTACCGTTAAATTCACAGTAATTTTTTACAGTGTGTGTAATATACCAAAAGGATGAGTCAGAGGACATGACAATATGTATAAGTCTAAGAATGTGCCAAGGAAAACTGTACTAATTGCAGTACTAATTTTTATAATGATAGTGTGTGATTTCCTTTGTGAAAAACAAGTGCACTTAATTTTATTGAATGTGCACTTGTAGTGTACTTCAAATCCTTAAAGCATATTTACGTATAGTAGTTTTTCAACCGTTAACCATTTAACAGGTTTTTACTGCATCAGCATTTGTACAGTCTTTTACCGTTAAATTCACAGTCATTTTTTACAGTGTGTGTGATATACCAAAAGGATGAGTCAGAGGACATGACAATATGTATAAGTCTAAGAATGTGCCAAGGAAAACTGTACTAATTGCAGTACTAATTTTTATAATGATGGTGTGTGATTTCCTTTGTGAAAAACAAGTGCATTTAATTTTATTGAATGTGCACTTGTAGTGTACTTCAAATCCTTAAAGCATATTTACTTGCAGATAATATAATATTAATTAAATAAATGGCCACTTAGCCTAAGTGTACTTCAAGAGAGAAAGTTTTATGACTTTTTCTTAACACACTTAAGTACACTTTTAAAAAGTGCACTTTGTAACAATGTCAAATTAAAAGTTTTACTTCATAGTACATTTTAAATCATTATGTTTTAATAATATTTTATCGGGCTTTATTAAAGAAGTAAGCTTATTTTGATGTGTTGACTAACACACTAAATCACAGGAGAAGTACTTGATTCTAATTTTAACTGCAGTGTTTTTGCATTAAGTTAATATGTATTAAATTGCATCTTCATCATTACAAATGTGTAATTAGAAATATATTTAAATACATACAAGTTTTAAAGGAAATTACTTATATTTGAATGATTTAATGGTTTATATTTTTACTTTTAAGTATATTTTAATTTACTTAATGCTTGTCAGCACATTCACCACTTTAACCATATTTCAAAATACAACAGAAGTAGCCTAATAAATAGCTAAAGATGGAATGGTTAGTGGGTTAAAAAAGCTTTGAGTTCAACTAATGGCGTTTAATATAAATGTAAACTACAGTTTCATTTTGTTTTAAATAGCATAATGCAATTAAGTGATTAAGTGCAATTAAATGTCTATGGCAGTGAGTAACAAAAATTAGCGACGCTATAACGCTATATTCAGCAGCTTGATAGAATTTAAAGCGAGCTACTTTTTACAACGAGTAGCAGTTTGGTCAAACGCAACATGTTTTAATGTAATAGTAGTAGGTGAGGGAATAGCCTACACCAGGGGTGCCCAAACTCGGTCCTGGAGGGCCGGTGTCCTGCAGAGTTTAGCTCCAACTTTCATTTATGCATTCCGAAGGAAAAAGCTGTGTGTTCGTACTGTAATAAACAAATACATCAAGACGTTTTCAATTTCAAAATAGCTTCTGGCTAAAGTACAAGTCTTATATCCATAATATTGCTTTCTTCAGTGAAAAGTCATCTTGACTGGATTGTCTTGGTGGATTTTGATGTGAGGACAACAGAGATTGGCTTGTTACTTATGGATAGTGTAGCTTTCATTTTCATAGCTTTATTTTAATAATTTTTATTTTAATGCTAAAAACCTTTATAATGCGACTGCAGCTGTTATCTGCAGTCAGGAGGTAAATGCACAACAATCAGAAGGTGTTCTGCAACACTTCTCTTCACAAAATTTTAAATCCAGCAATATTTTTAGGATGCCTGTGTGAATCATGCTGAAACGGCCGGGTTCACATACTTTGTCCTGGAATTTTTTGTTTTGGACAGCTACTTGGGAGACCATTGCAGATGTATACTTTTGGCCACAGGATGTCATAATAGAGCAAGAAAAAGTAGGCGACGTTACTATCAATGTATCTATACAATGTTCACCTAAGTTGAAGTACATATGTTTAGTACTGACAAGAAATAAAAAGTGTATACATGGATGTGACATGAGGAATATAAATGTGACCTGATTTTTGAATTTGAGACCATGGTGCTCATTTTACCATTTGGACAAACAATTTAGGGAAGTTTTCAGTAGTTCTTGGAAGCCTCTGATGATGCCTTGCGGATATGAAACCGAAACAATCTGTTCTGGAATTTCCTTCCACATTTTTCTGTCAGCAATTGCAGTGATTCCAGATTTAGGTACAACGTTCCAGTTTAATTGTTATACTTTACAATGTATGTTAAGTGTGAGTAGAAGCCGGGTCTTCTATATTCTATTCTATATTCCATAGGATTTGTATGGTTATATAGGCCCACATATTAGGCTGTATAATTCAATATGATTTATGTTTACAATATTATGAAAACCATAAGCATTTGTGACCCTGGACCACAAAAGCAGTCATAATGGTCATTTTTTGCTGAATAAATACGCTTTCTATTGATGTATGGTTTGTTAGGATAGGACAATATTTGGTCGAGGTACAATTATTTGAAAATCTGGAATCTGAGGGTGCAAAAAAAAATCTAAATATTGAGAAAATTGCTTTTAAAGTTGTCCAAATGAAGTTCTTAGCAATGCATATTACTAATCAAAAATTAAGTTTTGATATATTTACGGTAGGAAGTTTGCAAAATATCTTCATGGAACATTGATTTTTGGCATAAAAGAAAAATCGATCATTTTGACCCATACAGTGTATTGTTGGCTCTTGCTACAAATATACCCCAGCAACTAAAGACTGCTTTTGTGCTCCAGGGTCACATTATAGGTTATAAAATAGTAAAATATTCATAGTACAATATATAATTGTTGCCCTATGTGAGAAAACGCCACCGATCTTCGTCTCTCCCGCATTCAAACAGCAGTTATTCCACTTTTTAGAATGCAGTTTACAAAAAGCGATCGTTCTAACCATTCACTTTGTTACAGAATAAACTGTGCATCAAATAACAGCCTAAAAATTGAGCAACGCTCATGGGGAGGCGTGTCCTAGTGGGGGAGGGTTGAGGCGCGGCAGCTGATTGGTTACTAGCGCTGTCAATCAAAAGCAGCCATGTCAAGTGAAAAAAAGAAGCGTTGAGAACTAATTGCGGAGAAGAAGGGGCTGTTATTTCGAGGCGCACTGTGTTAAAGTCAGCGGATTTGTTTATAAATGACAGTTAGCCTTGTACCAGATTTAGGCGCTGTTGAAGTTGCTCAGCATTATGTTTCTTTTATGCAGATAATAGCATTACTGGGACAGTCTGACATCGATGTCCTAAGAACGGAATAATAAACTGAACCGGCTTCGAAATTCGCGTTTTAAGTTTGTTCTAAAGAAAACCAGCCAAATGATGTCAGGAAAGCATTACAAGGGTCAAGAAGTCAGCTGCTGCATCAAATATTTCATATTTGGATTTAACATAATATTTTGGGTAAGAGCTTGTGTTTGTAGCACCGTGGCTTTGTAATGCATCAGTGTTTCTTTCTGTCAGTGCATGTGAGTGTGAGTGTGATATATATGGCTATTATATGCATATATATATATTTATATATATATATATATGTATGGCTATTTCGCTCAGCCAATTCAGTTCCTTTGTTCGAAACGCGAGAAGCCGGTATATACTGTACAAGACTGCATAATTCGCCGATTAAATCGAGACCTATCGATTATTCTACATTGAGCGTGGAGCAGACGCCTGCGGTCCTGTATTTGTGTTAATAGAAACTCATTTCATTGCGATCTTCTAAGCGTTTATCTCCGATGTATATGACAGCAGCAGAGTCAAGTGCGCACTACAGATAATCGGCTTTCTCTCTGAAGCGATGCATCGAGTTTACTGTACACGAACACATGCATCCTGTGTGTGTCCTGGATTGAATGCAATAACTGGAGTGACTAGAGATTACATCGTGACTGTGAAAATGCAGTCATTTCTACTGAAAGACCCGTGTTGGTGTCTAACACTTTGATATAATATGCTTGAAAATATAGTTTTGAAATAAACCATTTATCGCAAAAAATTTTGAAAATAATGTCAAGTGCAAAGAGTTATTTTGTTATGCCTACCCTTTTTTTTTTATCACAGTGAGGTCTAACATTAATAGATTAGCACTTATCAATTTTACTGTTGTAACAGAATCTATCATTTTGTTGTCAGATTTTCATTCCAAGGACATTAATCTGGAACATATTGTTTTATTGCTTTGTCTTCTGGGTAAATTTCACCTTCATAAAGCCAGAACCATTCATTGCAAACCTAACTTTAGAATGTTTTCATCTGATATAAAGTCGCTTTTTACTTCTTTTAAGAATATGTCAAATCCTTTGAACGCAAAGGCTTCTAAAACGTTTAACATTCTTGAGTCTATTGTAAGCTATCTTTAAAAGACTTTCCTTTCTTTCTTTTTTTCCTTCTTCTTATCATTGGTACATTCTGTTAATTTGTGTAACTTGTCTAACTTCATGTGATGATGTCCGTTAGCCCCATGTTATTTCCTAACTGTTGTTATTTTTTCAATTGCAATAAAAAAGTTCAGTTCAGTTTTTTTCTAAAATCAGATGCAAAATGTTTTATTATGCCATCCCCAATATACCCCATCCCAGCTTACCACCTTTAGCCTAATTTTAAACATTTGAAATAGTAAACATATTAAACAAATTTTACATTTTAAAAACATTTTTAGGGTTGCAGTCTTTTGAGGTTCATCTCAAGCCTCCAGAATCCATATTTGGCTTTTTAGACAAAATACATATGCTCTAAAAAGTGCTGGGTTAAAAAGGGACAAACCCAGCTATTGGGTTGTTTTGACCCAGCGGTTGGGTTGTTTTGAACCCAGCTATTGGGTCAAAACAACCCAATAGCTGGGTTTGTCCCGTTAGCCCAGCGCTGGGTTATATTTAACCCAGCATTTTTTTAGAGTGTACGTTTGGCATACCTGTGATATCTATAATCAAGTGGTTAATAATGCCAGTCCAATAATTAAGTGTCGTTGCTGTGGCGCATTCTTGATTTGTTTACTTCACGTTTATAGCCAAGTAAAAGTAAGCACCAGCATTTGTGTCATCTAACTTTTGTGGCCAATAAAATGCCACGTTGAAAACCAGTTGTGGCAAATATTATGACATTTTTGTGGATCCCTTACAAATTATGAGCCAAAGATGAAAGTATTCATACGCTTTATCAGAAAATCCCGTTCTATAAAGAATCATACGCCTCCTGTCACCTCAAGAGGCTGGTGGTCTTTGTACAATAGTGATTTCACCCCTCTAACTCATTTATAATTGCATGAATTGATGATGTTACAACTCTTTCCATGTTGCAGCACTCCTATACTCTTAAAAATAAAGGTTCTTTATTGGCATCTATAGTTCCGTGAAGAACCTTTTAACATCCACGGAACCTTTCCATTGCACAAAAGGTTCTTTATAGTGGAAAAAGGTTCTTTAGATGCTTAAATGTTCTTGGCACTAAGAAAAAATTTTTCTTTTTAAGAACTGTTCTCTGAAAGATTCTTTAGGGAACCAAAAATAATCTCAGCAACCCTCCCGCATTATTTTTAAGAGTGTAAAGCCTGATAAATTTTTTACAAGTTAGATCAGTACCCCTTTTTCCCATCACCTAGTTTGAGTGTTCACTGATTATCTGGGACGCTCATCCTTTCACATGAGTCCTGTGAGGTTTAATAATGAGGGCGCTATTATTGAGCGTTCACTGTGCTACTGTACAGAACTCAATGAACTTCATACACTTGCGACATTAGCTACTGTACACGTTTACTGCTGTCTCATATTTTCAATCACTTCAAATGGCATTACTGACGAAGACAATTGTTTATGTTTAATTTAATGTGATGTTTCACAACAGAAAAATCTTAGTTACAAAGACAAATATCTTTTAAATAATAAAAAAAGTGATTGTTAAACCGATTTTTAATAGATAATAGAATGTGATATATGTCACCTACTGCCATATATAGGCTAATATGTCCCATAATACACTATTCATTGTTACTGGTTTGGTTGAACTCATTGATTCCTTAAAAAAAAAGAACACTGACAGCTTCTTAAAGGATGAATTCGTTGTTTCTTCTATTCATTGGACTAGACTAGATGGTAACAAAAGTTGGAATGTATTTGTATGTTTTACTTGCCATGACATGTTACAGTATAACTGGACGCTGAGGTCATAATTTCTTGTTATGATCTCACCCGGGTAATGCTTTTTCCTTTTTTCACGTTCTTTATTTGGGTTAACATTGGGGGTTTTGTGACACAGCTTACCACACAAAGTATTTTACTGAAAGATGACTCATAATGAAAAGTGACATTTCTCTTACTGTACATATCAGAAATCAGCTGCACTAATTAAAGTCAGAGTGCAGTGCACAATTGTCTTGTATGGCTGACATTAATGACACCCCTTTAAGGCGCTCAGATAAAGCAGTAAACAAACCTCCCAAATAGATGTATTCATAGATCTATAAATTAAAATGTCTCTTTTAATTGTATGGTGAGAGCAGGTGTACGAGAAGTGTTTTGGATTTTGTGTAAACATGTTTGCAAATAGCATATATAAGAATAACATCGTTATTAATAAAATCAACTAAAGCAATAGATTTATTTTGGCAGGGTAGCATATAACACACCTCAGAAATATTGCTCTCGTTTCGGTACACTGTCTGAATGCATTTCCAAATTGAAAGTGAGTCAGGCTCCACTAGCTTGTTCCTTAAGTCAAAGCACTCCTTTGTTTCTGCGTGACATTTTTCTGGCTTGCATACCGAATGTTTTCACTGAGGTGTATGTCATCTCCTTTAAGAGTATGCTGGTCATGATGCCAGATGGTGAACAAGAATATAATATATCTAACTAAAAAGGTTGTGTATTTACATTATGGACTGGCCAAATGTGTGTGTATTAAATGTTTTTTAAAAAGGCTCTTATGTTCACCAAGGCTGCATTTATTTGATAAAAAAATACAGTAATACTGTGAAATGTTATTATAATTTAAAATAACTGTTCTCTATTTCCATATATTTTCAAATGTAATTTATTCCTGTGATGCAAAGCTGAATTTTCAGCATCATTACTCCAGTCTTCAGTGTCACGATCCTTCAGAAATCATTCTGATATGCTGATTTGCTAACCGTATTATCAATTATTATTGGTGCTCAATTATTAATGATGTTCTTATTATGTTAGTGTTGAAAAAAAGTTTTTTTTCATGAATCCTTGATGAAAATGAAAACAAGAAATTTCATTTATTTGAATTAGAAATCTTTGGTAACATTATAAATGTTTTTACTTTTGGTCAATTCGATGCATCCTTGCTAAATAAAAGTATCAATTTCTTTTCTTTCTTTCTTTTTTTTTTTTACTAAATCTCACTAATCCCAAACTTTTGAATGGTAGTGTATCACGGTTTCCACTGTTTCAACATTGATAATAATAATAAGAAATGTTTCTTGAGCAGCAAATCAGCATATTAGAATGATTTCTGAAGAATCATGTGACACTAAATACTGGATTACTTAAACTCAGCTTCAATTCAGTAATAAATGCCATTAAAATAATTTTATATAAAATAAATGCAAGTATTTAAAAAATGCATGCATACGTTATGGTCTACATGTGACCATTCATTGCATACAGTAATCTTATAGTATATAATTCTCTGTCTACTATAATATGGAGTGCAGGGTAGCCATTATGCTTAAGCTTTATTGGAGCAGCTGGTTGTTATGAAAATTATCATAATAATGCATGTTTGCTCTGGGAATATTTGTGAATCCATTTAATTCTCTTTAGTGTCTTTCCATGTCCTGACTGAATCTGATGCTGATGCCATACAGTTCCTTTCAGACTACTTGAGTTTAGAAAGCTTAATTAACCCATGCAAGAAGGAATATGCATTTCTCCATGTATATTAGTCCACAGAGACATGTGAACCGGGTGTGTGTGCAGCTTTAATATCACAAACAACACCCTGTGATGCTGAAAAAAAGCTGCATGTTTTCTGGTTCGCTCCATTGTGTGCAAAGTTGGATGGGAATGAATGGAGCCTTTGTACTCCACAAAACTTCAGTTTTTGAAATCAAGTCCAAGAAACTAAATCGTCCTTCATTCCTCACTCTCAAGGTCTCCCTCTATTAGCAACCATTTTACAAATTAATTAAAAAAAAACTTTTATATTTTAAAATTCCTCAAATTTACAAAAAACACAAGTTGCGGTGAAACAGAAGTAGCGAGAGATCTTTTCTTCCGACATGCATCCAAGTGGATTCGAGCAAGAAGTAGTGTGATTTGGAGATGTGGGTGTTTAAACATATGCAATAAGATCTATAACATGCATTTGGAAAATAGATAAGGTGAATTTTCATTTCATGCCACCTTTAACATTTAATGATTATATCCTTTGATTTTTGCAGTCTGTACATCTGTTTACTTTACATGATTTTTATTTGTTTTTTGTTTGTTTGTTTTTTCTCTTCCTGTGAACCACTGATTGTGGTGATATGAGGCTTTACGCAGTAACCAGAGGGGGAGAGAGGGAGAGAGAGAGGGGGAGCGGGAGAGAGAGAGAGAGAGGGAGAGAGAGAGAGGGGGAGAGAGCGAGAGAGGGAGGGGGAGAGGGAGAGAGAGAGAGGGGGAGAGAGAGGGAGAGAGGGGGAGAGAGAGATTACTAGCATACTGTCTGTTTATTAGTACTTATAAATCACTTATTAATGTCTTATTCTGCATGACCATCTCTTAATTCTACCCCATACCAAACTTAACAACTACCTTACTACTTATTAATTAAATTAAAAGTTGTAAATAATACAAAGATTATTGGAATATGTTTTGCCATTTCTTTGTAATTATTTGTTTAAATTTACTAGCAATTTCTGAGTGAAAGTGAAAGTAAATCCCACATCTATTTTTCCAGTGTATTAAGTAAATACAGGACTGTACTGTGTCCGAGTTAGAGTTCATGTTTTACTAAAAGAAGTACTGTATGAGAGAGACTGTCTTGTATAATTTATGGACACAAAAACTCTTGTGTGAGGCAAAGTGGGCGCTCTGATGGTGAAACGATGGAGCGTTATGAGAGACAAACAGGGCCGTTTAGACTAAAACGACTTGGCAAAATGTAGCTGTGAGTGTTTTCTTGAATAGTGAATGAAATTCTGGAGGTTTCTCAAGTCTGACGGCTTGTGATATACAGTACAGATGGGTGATCTGACTAAAGGTCTTGACCCCACTAAAACACAGTGGTTATATTTGAAAGCAATCATTTATTTGTGTAGAATTGCATAGCTGGCATTCAGGTCCATGTGTTTCCACCCACGTCTAGCTCTTTTTTTTATCATTATTATTCTCATATAGCAAAACTGAAAATTTGCTGAAAATGTAACCATCCTCAGGCCTTCCAAGATGTAGATGAGTTTCTTTCTTCATCACAACGGATTTGGAGAAATGTAGCATTGCATCACTTGTTCACCAATGGATCCTCTGCAGTGAATGGGTGCCGTCAGAATGAGAGTCCAAACAGCTGATAAAAACATCACAATAATCCACGCCACTCCAGTCCATCAGTTAATGTCTTGTGAAGAGAAAAGCTGCACGTTTGTAAGAAACATTTACATTTAAACCATTGTTTCTGGCCAAAATATGCATTCATAATCTATGTAACACTTCCTCTGTTTTGGACTGTTTGTACTTATTAAAATGTCTTAATGATGGATTTGTTTCTTTAAAACGCGTAGCTTTTCATTTCATAAGACGTTCATTGATGGACTGGAGTGGTGTGGATTATTGTGATGTTTTTATCAGCTGTTTGGACTCTCATTCTGACGGCACCCATTCACTGCAGAGCATCCATTGGTGAACAAGTGATGCAATGCTACATTTCTCCAAATCTGTTCAGATAAAGAAACAAACTCATCTGTATCTTAGAAGGCCTAATGGTGAGTAGATTTTCAGCAAATTATCATTTTTGTGTGAACAATTCCTTTAATTTGGCCTTTAAAGTAATTTAAGCTATTCCTTTAATTAAATTATAATTTCAGCTATACAAAATCTGCCAGTAGTACAGTTCTATCTTTCTTTATATTTGTAAGCCTTACAGTTAATGTGAACACCGTACATATGTGTGTGTTTAATGTTTGGCAGAAGAAAAGAAAAAACATAGCATAAGAAGAAATAAGGTACAAATAAAGGCGATGTTCTCCAGTTCTGAAAGGCTAGCAGAATCACAGCCCTGTGGACACAATGAGGACATACGTCTCATGGGAAGAACCAGATGTCTGCTCATATGCCACCATATAAGATCAGATTGCAGAAACTGTGTCAGAGTGTGACATGAGAAGCTGTTGAAATTACAAACAAGACCTTAAGAGTGAGATATAGAGGCTGGCACCCTTTACAGTCAATGGTTACGAGTCATGACCTAATGTTCGGTCAGGCTGAGGGGATCTGATAAAATGCTTGCCGTCTTTTTATCTCTAATGTTCAGCATTGGCTCACTGGGAAGGGGGTTTTGAAATGGAAACATTACTGTGTACTTTGGAGAATGGTAATCTATGCTCTGCCTCACATGTCCAAACAGCATGAAATTTTCATGTCTTTTCATAATCATGGATGACATAGTTTTTACATTTTCATATCAGAGTGTGATATTGCACTCTAGGTTGGTCTGCACTTTATTTTTTATGTATAATTGTGGGTTAAAGAAACATTTAAATGGATAGTTCACACACACAAAATATATTTTGGTACAAACAGTTTTGGTTCCCATGACTTCCATTATATTTTTGGACCATACAGTAGAAGTCAATGGGAACTAAAATTCTTCTTCTTTTGTGTAGGGATGCGCCGATCCGATATTCATATCGGGTATCGGCTCCGATAGTGCCATTTTTCTCGGATCGGGTATCGGTCAGAGAAAGCCGATCCAAATCCGAGATTTTTTTTCTTTTTTTTCGATTGTGCGAATTATTCTGTGTTACTTCTGAAGCCATACGATAGCTTAATGTGAGCTACATATGAATATTTGAGTCCTTACATTAAAGTTCACACAAACTCTTTTTTCTGCTGTGGCTGTCAGTCATTCGTTATTGTTTTTTGTGTCACATATTTATTGTTTATTTTATTTTTCTTTATAATGAAGTCGTCTGTATCAAGTAGATTGTGAAAGAATGATTATCAGTTCTACACACAGTGATATATAAATTCTACATTTATTTAAATGAGGGAAAAAACTTCACTGGTATCGGATCGGTATCTGTATCGGCCAATACCGAACTCTAGGTATCGGAATCGGTATCGGAGGCGAAAAAGGCGGATCGGAGCATCCCTACTTTTGTGTTCCACAAATAAAAAAGTTGAACAAATAATGTGTGAAATTATTGTTTTCAATAATGTGCGATGCATGCTGTAACATCTCAAAGCCCTTCACAACTTTTTAAAACCTCTTAATCTGCTTTGCTTTGTGTTTATCACAATCACCATTGCTAAAGTAATGCCATATCTGTCTTGTTTTATAGTTGCTTGGTGTGGCTTTCCTTGGAATCGGATTGTGGGCATGGAGCGAGAAGGTGAGAAAAACAAGATTGAATGCATAATCCATACAATTTATCTTTATTTGATAGGCATATTAACGTACATGTGAAGTTGAGATGTCCCGTGTGAGGTGCAGTGATGTTTTAGGATTACTGCGATGATATTATATTTTTATTAACATTTTTCATATTCATTTTACTTAAAGTACTTTTTAAATGTATATAATATAGTTTTTATTAATTTTTATTTCAGTTTTGGTTTTAGTTATTTTAGTACAACTAAATGCAAATAAGAAATGTTGCCTTAGCAGCTAGCTGAAATAAAAAACAAAAGTATTTTATTTCTGTTAATGTTTGTTTTGTTTTAAGTTGATTTATTTATCTATTTATTTATTTATTACATAGGGATGGAAATAACAGCTAACAGCATTATCACATGTGTGCAGCTGTTTTCTCCATATGTAGACACACACACACTGTGCACACACACACAGTTATTTGTCTACAAACACACTATGTAGAGTGGACCACAAAGATGCATTTTTGGACAGTTTCATATGACTGAAAATATTGTTTAAATTTCTCACCCAATAGTCTGTCTGATCTTTTACACACAAACCTGTATATACACACTTTGATATATTGTGTGTCTGTGTATGCTTGATCAGTTTGCCATTTTCTGTGTCATATTTGTGACTTTGAAACCACACGGCTTCTGTTTATAATGAAATATTTGCAAATATCCCCGTAATTGCAAACAATCACATTTGAACCAAATTCTCAAGGTTCTGGGAAGCCGTTCAACTAATTAGAGCTCTGTGTGTTCCTCAGGGAGTTCTGTCTAACATCTCCTCCATCACGGATCTGGGTGGATTTGATCCAGTGTGGTTGTTTCTGGTGGTTGGGGGGGTGATGTTCATCCTGGGTTTCGCTGGCTGTATCGGGGCCCTGAGGGAAAACACCTTCCTGCTCAAATTTGTATGTATTCAAGTTTTGATTCTTATTAGGTGTAGGTGTAGCCTCCTACAAAACAGATTAGTGCTTTTTTTAACACTTACATGCATGGGTGTTTCGACAGTCATTAATACATGCGGGACGAACATCTACCAGAGAGTGCATGTACAAAGCAGTTTAGGCACAGTTAGAAAATACTAAAATAGAATATATATTTGATGTTTGTAAATGCAACAATTGAAGAACAGGATTGATTACTTCTGTGCTTATATGTTATGACAAAACTGGATGTCAAACAACGCTGTACATAGCACACTGTACTTTGCTCACTTATCTAACACCAGTCATTGGTTTACTGATACAAAACCATGCAAGGTCTAACCATGCATGTCTGCTAGAAATAATGTAATAGAACATGGATCAATGTTCCAAATAATGTAATAGAACATGGATCAATTAATGCACCTTAAAATGTTTTTCATTTGCAAAAGTGATTTTTTTAAAAATCACAAAATTTATACTTTACAATCTGAGGTCACGAGTGACATTTTTTATAGTAATATTTATTATTTAATATTTTGGGACTTAAATTGCAAAAAAATATTACAATAGTGTAATTTCAATTTTTGTAATAAAGCAATTAGATCTTTTCTCAGTTTTGGCATTTTCTATGTATGTATGTATTTGCTTTGACTCGCATTGCATACATTGCAATGCATTTTAGAAACTATAACAAAAAATAAATTTGCTAAATTTGCTAAATCTGATGTCACTCATTTATTTATTGCCGTTTAGTATGTTGTATGTATTAATTTGTTCATGTTTAGACTCAGACTGCAAAAATGAAACTAGTGTCAATGCATTTTGGTAACAATAATTTAAAAATACAAAAATCTTTTTCTCAATTTTGACATTTTATTACATTATTCAGAACAGAAAAGGAAATACTACAGTGGATGAGGTAGAGAGGTCAAACGAGTGTTAATGACTGTAGTAAAGTGTATTTGTCTCTCTCCTCTCCCAGTTCTCTGTGTTTCTGGGGATAATCTTCTTCCTGGAGCTGACCGCCGGTGTCCTGGCCTTTGTCTTTAAAGACTGGATTAAAGATCAGCTCAACTTTTTCATTAACAACAACATACGAGCCTACAGAGATGACATAGACTTGCAGAACCTCATCGACTTCACTCAGGAATATGTAAGACTGCAGGCTAGAGAGCAGAGAGCACTCATGTCTCCAATATACAGACAGAGAAAATACACTAGAAAGTGAAAATGAGGAAAGGTGTAAACCAGATGAAAGGTGAAAATGTGTGTGCACAGGAGAAAAAAGGAAACTATCAGTTTATCTGCGCTACATGTCATTACAGAAGCAGTTCCCATAGCAACAGCATGACTTGAAGACTCCTTATTCACTGTCAGCACAGACAGCGCACTTACTGAGATCCCTGTCGGTTCACGTTTCCTCAATTCTTTGAATAGTGAGATGTCAAACTGCTCGGAATTTTGTTTATTTCGAGGCTAAAATGTGTTGACATTTAGAAGGTTACTGGGTCATTCTCAGGAAATGGTGCCATTTGGGTCTGGAAGTTGTTGTTTTTCTTATCTGAGAAGTATTTCATTTGAAAAAGTTACTATTGAACTTTAAGAAATCTTATTTTTTCACCTTAGACTCGAAGTACTATGTCCAAAATCTACCATAGACATTGGGAGAACACTACAAGATGACCCCAGTAGTCAGATTAGTGGCCATGAAATATATCTAGAGACACTTTATAGATGGATATAGTGCTTTGTTATTCTAATTGAATGTATCGAGTACATTTAAGTGAATTTGAAATACTGTTACCAATTAAATGAAGTGTGTATCAACGAAATTAATCTTTGCACAAAAGCTGCACCTCAGGTGGCATTGAATTCACACAGACTGTTTAATGCAGCTCAGAGTTGGAATAAATGCATTTACACTGCAATTAAAGTTGCATAATCTTATGATATACATTTTTTATATATAATACTTTGAATGTAGAAATTTGAAATTTGAAAAGTTACACTTTATTTTAAGGTGTCCTTGTTACAGTGTAATTATACATTTAAGTACGGAGTAATATTAATTAACTACATGCACTTATGGGTAGGGTTAGGATTAGAGTTTGATCTAGAGTTACTTGCATGTAATTGTGCATAATTTATTGTTATTATAAAAGTAAGTACATGTAACAAGGACACTTTAAAATGAAGTGTTGCCAAAAATGATAATTTAAAAATGTGAAATTAAAACCAGTAGGTGGCAGCAAGCTTAATGAGTGAGTCGTTGAATAATTAATTGGTTCAAATTCGATTTGTTCAAAATGACTGATTCATTCAGGAATGAAGCATGTGAGTCTTTAATGTGTGTCTTTATGAGTGAGTCATTGAATCACTCATTAGACTGATTCAAATCCAAAAACACAGATTCATTCAGAAGTGAAACATATTGCTCCTGCTACTGCAGCTTTGTTTGAACTAATTTTGTTGGTGAAATACAGTAGAGCAAAAAAAACAGACAATATTGACAATACTGTCACTAAACTCGCTTAATATTAACTTTATAATGTGTGCTATTGCTTTAAAATATCATATGTTGTAAATCTAAAAAACAAGGGGCATACAGGGGCTCATTTTTGTCCTCATATCTTGAATTTTATTAATTTTGGTGGCATTTTGCAACCAAGTTCCCATTCATTTCTGACCCTGCTGGTTACAGTGTTGCAAAGTACCTGTAATTATTTATCAAAACTAACTGAAAAACAATAATGAGTAATATCACTTAGTTTTGGCATGCCTTTTAATAACCTATAATTGAAAACATATTAATATTTGCATTTGAAATGTTGTGAATGTTGCAAGGTTAAAAGTGCAAACATATCATTGCAGATTACTTCAGTCAATATTTCGTGGTTTGTGTCGCACAATATTTCTTTACTGTTCAAAAACATTTCTTGTGAAAAACGTTTATGATGTCGCTCACATTAGGGTTCAAACATAGAATTCATATTCTATATTTTAATATTTTATTTCATTCAATTTTTTTTTCATTTTTTTTAGTGTATGTATTCATCATATTTGTATTTGATATAAAGAAACCCATTAAAATGTAACAGTGGGATATACAAAATAACTAATATTCTAGTGTAAAAAACTGAAAAACATGCAATTGTCTTGTTAACACTTTTATTATTTATTTATTTATTTATTTGCATTACTCAGTTAACAGTGTGACATCTATCAGTGTAACAAAGTTCAGTTTGCTATTAATGATATAAGTAGAAGTTCACACTTAGCACACAAATGACATTGTTTCCTGAGCAAAACCCTGCTACAGTCCCACACTGCACTGCAACTGCAGCTTTACTGTGTTTTCTTCCCAGCTTTACTCTGTACTGTTGATCTCTTTCCAGCAGATGCCTTTCCTCGGGACAGATTTAATTAGATATCAGAATCAGGCAGATGCTGTCATGTTATTTCCTTGCTGACCTTACATGATAAAGACGACAGACACAGAAAAGCACTGCATGTCAACATCAATACTAGTATAAGGGGAAAACATGGGGGATCACGGCTTGCTTATGCCACATCTGTAACATCGATGTGTATTAAACAGATGCAGTCTAATGCATTTAAAGGGGTCCTATTATGTTCTTTTACAATGTCTTGAATTTGTTTTGGTGGTGTACTAGAACATGCTCTTATGCTTGGTGGTTCGAAAAACGCATTAATTTTTACATAATTTACATTATTACAATACCTTTCTCCCCAGCTTGGCACAAACGGCTCGATTAGTTCCGGGTTTGATGAACGCCCGCCTTCCAAAAAACTAAATGTGAGGTGATCGGTTAGCTGTCCCAGTGCGTTGTGATTGACGAACAGCTTAAGACGGTGTTTCAGTACTGCCACGCCCCTTGCCAAAGCAGCAAGTTTAGTTAAAGGGGTCATATGATGTTGCTAAAAAGAACATTATTTTGTGTATTTGGTGTAATGAAATGTGTTTATGCGGTTTAAGGTTCAAAAAACATTATTTTCCACATACTGTACATTATTGTTTCTCCTCTATGCCCCGCCTTTCTGAAACACGTCGATTTTTACAAAGCTAGTCAGTCTGAAAAGCGAGGTGTGCTCTGATTGGCCAAATACCTCAAGTGTGTGACAGAAATGTTACGCCCCTACCATACTGTGATGCCGTGTCCGGCCAGAGCGACGAGACAAAAACATTAAAACCCATTATAAACGAGGCATTTGTTGCGTCCAGTGGGGACATAATTACGGATTATAATGACTTGTACTGTCTTTTTACGTTGCGTTGCATCGCACCGCGTAAACATAAAACCATGTCTGCATTTGTGATCGGAGAAACGACAAACAACAAGTGCTACCCTACACTGCTCAAAACTCGCGTTTGAATCATCAGTGGCAAATTCTTTAATATAAAAAACGTACTTACAGGCTATGAGTCAGAACAGCCGGCATTGTAGTCTACTCTCCCAGGATCAGTAAACAGTCCTCCGTAAAATGCGCTGCACACATCTGAATATTTGGGTTGAAGTGTTCTGGAACAGTGTTGTAAATACAACTTAATCACTGATTTCTGGTCGTGTCCTCTTTTGGAAGACCAAACAAAGTAGTTTTGCTTTCACAACGAAACACAGCGCCTTCACGACATGGTGGCGGCAGCAACAATACTACAGCGAGAATAAAAGTTACGCCTTCTTTCTTTGCATGAACATTTGGGCGGCGTTATGCAAATCTTCCCACATCGTGACGTAGACATGTGGGGGCGTGTTAGAACGAGCCGTTTTAGGTAGGCGTGGTTGACTCTTAACTTTTATAAAGAATATCTCTTTGGATTTGAGACTTTAGTCTTTGCAACTTTACAGATCTTCTTTATGCACCAAGAGCTTGTAACACTTCAAAGAGAAAGGAAAAATTTTAATTGCCTCATATGACCCCTTTAGTTAAGGATGGTGTAAATACTGCCATATCAATTTGAGCCGGATTCAGAACCAGAGAATATTGAACAAGAGGATCGCGCAGAACCTTTGCACGCATGCATATTGCAAGACATATTAGAGTGGTAACGTTATTGTTGTTTTTTTGGGTTTTTTTTGGCTAAATCACGTTTTAGATAGGATGTCAACAACCGCTTAAAAATAACTGCATTTACTATGTACAGATAAGTGCATATGTATTATGTTTATTGTTCTTTAATTCTAACATTATACACACTACACGCTGACTAAAATTAAAAAAGTGAAAAAGCATAATAGGACCCCTTTAATGCTTCCTATTAGAGTTGTCCAATATTCCAAATTATTGCAATTTAATCTCATGATGAATGTGCGTTCCAAAACTCAAGAAATATAATTGCATGCACAATGTTTGCCTTTCTTCAGTGGGAATGCTGTGGGGCGTTTGGAGCAGATGACTGGAACCTCAACATCTACTTCAACTGCACAGACAGCAACCCCAGCCGAGAAAAATGTGGCGTGCCCTTCTCCTGTTGCACCAAAGACCCAGCGGTAAGAGATTAACTTTTATGGCAACTGAATGAAAGGTATAGTTCACCCAAACATGTAAATGTGCTAAAAAAAATGTACAAGCAATCCAATATGTAGATGAGTTTGTTTCTTCATCAGATTTGGAGAAATGTAGCATTGCATCTCTTTCTCACCAATGGATGCTCTGCAGTGAATGGGTGCCATCAGAACGAGAGTCCAAACAGCTGATAAAAACATCACAATAATCCACACCACTCCAGTCCATCAGTTAATGTCTTGTGAAGAGAACAGGTGCTTGTAATAAAAAAATCCATCATTAAAACGGGTTTAACCTAAAACCGTCGCTTCTGGCTAAAATACGAGTTCTCAGTCTATAATGTTGCTTTTTCCAGTGAAAAGTTGTCTTGTCTGAATCAGAAGAGAAATACAGTACGCACAGATCAAGCATCGTTTACAAGCAAAAAACTGTAATCAGTCTAAAATAGTTCTAAACAAAGATGTGAGAGGACAACAGGAGATGGAGGAAGCGTAATAAAATGTATTTTGGCCAGAAGCGATCGTGGATTTGTTTCTTACAAACACAGTTTTTCACTTCACAAGACATTAACTGATGAACTGGAGTGGTTATTCTTCTCATACACCTGAAAATTTGCTGAAAATGTAACCATCCTCAGGCCATCCAAGATGTAGATGAGTGTGTTTCTTCATCACAACGAATTTGGAGAAATGTAGTATTGCATCACTTGCTCACCAATGGATCCTCTGCAGTGAATGGGTGCCATCAGAATGAGAGTCCAAACAGCTGATAAAAGCATCACAATAATCCACACCACTCCAGTCCATCAGTTAATGTCTTGTGAAGAGAAAAGCTGCACGTTTGTAAGAAACATTTACATTTAAACCTTTGTTTCTGGCCAAAATATGCATTCATAATCTATGTAACACTTCCTCCAGTGAAAAAATCCACCCACATGATTTAGAACTGTTTTGGACTGTTTGTACTTATTAAAATGTCTTAATGATGGATTTGTTTCTTAAAAACGCATAGCTTTTCATTTCATAAGACGTTTATTGATGGACTGGAGTGGTGTGGATTACTTGTGGATTATTGTGATGTTTTTATCAGCTGCTTGGACTCTCATTCTGACGGCACCCATTCACTGCAGAGCATCCACCGGTGAGCAAGTGATGCAATTTCTCCAAATCTGATGAAGAAACAAACTCATCTCCATCGTGGATGAACTGAGCGTGAGTAAATATTCAGCACATTTTCATTTTTGGGTGAACTTATTCTTTTAACGAATTGAATTTTTTATTTGAATATGATGCGATGACAATTTTGCCAGTGAGATACTTGCTGTCTAGCTCCACAAATGTTCTGTTCTTTTCCAAGCACAATTTGTATGCCACTATCTTAATGATTTAAGAGAGACTAAAAGTTTGAGGGAAAACAATACATGACAAAGAGTGAAACAAAAGGGGAGTATTAAACAGGATTTGGTCTACGTGAACAGAGTAAAAATAACATTAAACAAGCACTGCGAGCACAACGTCTACAGCAAAGAGGACGGAAATGATGGCCTATTATGAGCTATAAACTCATAACAAATAAACATCATTAACATTAAATGATTCGATTATGAGCTCTTCTGTGAATGCAGCGATTCATCATTTCAGTGTGAGGGAAACTGCTGATGCTATAACTTAGAATAATAAAAGCAGAACAACTAAATAAAGAGTAATTTAAGTTCATAACTGTTTAACTACTATAACTTTACTAAAAGAAAGTGTAAATGAAGAGTCTATTCACATTATATGGAATGTTCAAAATTCAAGCTTGTTTAAAAATGTTCAAAACAAGATTTCCAGAAGTGATTTGGAAGAGGAGCAACAGCTATTCAAGGTGAAATAAGTCATGAAGATCCGAAGGGTGACAGGCACATCCTGTTACTAGTTTGTAAGGAAGAAGACTTCTAAAAATGATGAAGTAACTCCCTCAGAGTTTGCTATTTCCAGTCTTATCTCTTCACTCCCCCCACAATGGAATTCTTCACACTGTCAGCATACTTCCTTTAAATTGAAATGTTACGGTTGTCTTCCAATAATTCCACATCAATTATGTGTTTTGCAGGAGGATGTAATCAACACACAATGTGGATATGATGTTCGGGCAAAACCGGTGAGTCTTGCTCTCTTGTGACTTTGCACTCCCTCCATCAGTGTTTCCTCTGCCTTCTGCACTTCACCTCTGCGTGCTTCTGAGAGCCAGTATATCACCCGCACAACTCTCAAAGGTCAGGGCCGTTTGGCCGACCTATAAAAAAAGGAAGCTGATGCTACAAAGTATGCAAAATGAAAATAAAAATGTTAAGTTTGAATTGAAATTGATGTGATCTCACACAACAAATATACCGAGGGCATAAACTTTGCAGAAGACAAAGTATGACATGCTATACATCAGAGGTTATTTCAACTTGCAGCAACAAAATTAACATTCGAAAATGTATTTGTCCCATTTATTCTTAAGTGCAATTTCAGCCTCAGCGAGCATCTTTATCATTTAACATTAACCCTGAGATATTTGCACATGTATCATGTACAGTACCAGTCAAAGGTTTGGACACACATACAGTACTCCTGTTTTCATAACTGTAATTAAATAACATAAATTGTCTTATTAACACAAATTTACTGTTTTCAAAGTATGGGTATTGCATAGAGACCAAAAATAATAATAAATCTTATATTGAAGCTTCTTCATACTTGGATGATTATTATATATATATATATATATTTTTTTTTTTTTTGTGCTGTCAAACGATTAATCGTGACTAATCACATCCAAAATAAAAGTTTTTGTTTACATAAAATATGTGTGTGTAATGTGTATATTTATCACATGCATGTATATATTTCAGAAAAATATGTTATGTTTTTATATTAATCATATTTATATATAATATAAATTATATGAACATAAATATATACACGTTAATAAATGTATATATTTTCAAAATATATACTGTATGTGTGTGTATTTATATATACATAATAAATCTACAAAGTACACACATATACATTATGAAAACAAAAACTTTTATTTTGGATTTTAATCGTTTGACAGCACTAAATGTGTGTGTATATATATATATATAACCTTTGTTATTAGGTACACATTGTGTGATTAATAGTGAAATTCTGAAGTTAAAATAAACACTGAAAAAGTATATTCTTCTAAAATGTACTCCAATCATTTTTATTTAGAATTTCAAAAAAATCTTTTTTTCAGTGATATATATCAAATGTAAACAAAACAAATATATAATCCTTTAGATTAAGGATCTGTAAAATGACATGGGAAATAAGTATGTGTGTTTAAATTGTAGACTAATCTGTGCGTGTGTAGAAAGAGGACAAAGCATTGATCCTGATCTCGTGTGTTCATCATTAGGACGCAGAGCAGAAGACATACATTCATGTCAAAGGCTGTGTGCCGCAGTTTGAGAAATGGCTACAGGACAACCTGACGGTAGTGGCTGGGATCTTCATCGGCGTCGCTCTGCTGCAGGTGAGAACGCCTTCATCTGCAATCGCTGACTGCTTCTGCTATTTATACTTCATCTTTCTCTCTCTTTTTCCACAGATATTTGGAATATGCCTTGCACAAAATTTAATCAGTGATATTGAAGCTGTGAGAGCCAGCTGGTAAGAACACACACATGCAAACTCACGACTCTGTTCCTGCTCTACTTTTGCATACTGCCACGGCAAGCAGCTTTTCTCTTTCACCCCAGTGCTTTGATGCCTGTACATCATTT
Source organism: Sinocyclocheilus grahami (assembly GCF_001515645.1). Lineage (NCBI taxonomy): Eukaryota > Metazoa > Chordata > Actinopteri > Cypriniformes > Cyprinidae > Sinocyclocheilus > Sinocyclocheilus grahami. The sequence continues at coordinate 265,288 of NW_015505955.1, forward strand.
TATTCATAATGCACATTAATGACTCACTTCTTTAAAACTGTTAATGACTCGGCGTGTTTCCGGAGTCTTAAAAAACCTCAAAACAACCTTTCCTAGGTTGCCGTGTTTGCTTTGAGAAGTGCCACCATGTGGACAGAACAGGAAATAGATGAAGATGATGTTTGATCGAAACTCTCTCAACTGTCAGTGTCAGATCACTTAAACAGAAGATTACTGTTAAAATACATAAAATTAAGATTCATTATAATACCGGCCTGCATCATATTTGCTGAATGAAATCCAATACTTGTTTCTTACTAATTCGGGGTGCTGATTTGTAAAAAAGAACATGTTATTTTAAAACTAAAATTTTTGACATTTGACTTTTGTTATCTTGATAGTGCATTAAAGCAATAGTTCACCCGAACATGAAAATTTGCTTAATATTTACTCACCATCAAGCCATCTGAGATTAGGATGAGTGTGTTTCTTCATCTGAACAGATTTAGAAATGTAGCATTGCATCACTTGCTCACCAATGGATGCTCTGCAGTGAATGGGTGCCGTCAGAACGAGAGTCCAAACAGCTGATAAAAACACCACAATAATCCACACGACTCCAGTCCATCAGTTAATGTCATGTGATGCAAAAAGTTGCATGTTTGTAAGAAACAAATCCATCATTAAGACATTTTAAGCTTCTATCCATAATATTGCTTTCTTCAGTGAAAAAGTCATCTTGTCTGAATCAGGAGAGAGATCTGCACAGATCAAGCACCGTTTAAATCAAAACAGTTTCTAAACGAATATGTGGGTGGATTTTGATGTGAGAGGACAACAGTAGATGGATGAAGTGTTATTATGGACTATAGACTCGTATTTTGGCCAGAAGCGATGGTTTAAAGTTAAAATGCCAGGATGGATTTGGTTCTTACAAACACACAGCTTTTCATTTTACAAGATGTTAGTTGATGGCCTGGAGTGGTGTGGATTACTTGTGTTTTTATCAGCTGTTTGGTCTCTCATTCTGACGGCACCCATTCACTTTTCCTTTAGGTGATGCATAAATAATTTTTGAGAGAAAACAAAAACATTAGAATTTTTTTTTCAACTCGGCATCATCAAATTAGGTAATATTAGCCCTTTTTTATATTAATATTAGAATTATATTAGAGAATTTATGTAAGATGCATGGCTGTGTAACCATTTAGCGTTCACTTTAGGCTAATGTGAATGTGATTTTACTTCTCTATTTTATCTCATCACGATACACACACACTCCACTCACTTTCCTCCGTCCTCTCTGTCACATTCACACCGACTCACCTCACACCTTCACTTCTCCTCCCCCATGCCTTCATCAGGGTGCCGCCCCCCTCTTACGTCGCCCGCCGCCCCCCGTCCCACTACAGCAAGAAAGCCTCGGCGTACTCCTGAGGGAGGTTGTCCTGGTGGGTGTGAAACGTGCCTGCTTGTGTTGTGTGTGCTCTCTGTGTTCTCCTAGAATCTAGATCATCAGCGCTCTGCTCTTCCTCCACTGAGGGCTAGTCAGTGTTCTCGCAGTGTTACATGAGTAATCATTCATCAGAGGTCCAGGCATTCACTAACATCAAAGCAGTCACACTTTCACACGTTTAACCATCTTCACATCACACCTGGAGGAGATTCTCTGATTGATTGATTTATTTCGAAGGCTCAAGTGCAGTTCACCTTAAGAAAGTTCTTTTAATACCCTTGAAAAAAAGAGTAGTTATTAGAAAAATATGCTTTGAAATAATATGCATATAAGTGCAATCTGAATGTGATGTTTTCAGACATTTCATTGCATTTTAATTGAAATTAAATGAAAATGAATTATAGTTTAATTTTATATTAAATGCGATAAGTTGACCGTAGCTGACCATCTTTATATGATGTAAATTAATAATAACTTCCATTTTCTTGGAAATATGGTTAAAGTGTAAAAAAAGAAAAAAAAAGAAAGATGCATTAGTAAGTACATAAATTAGATTGTATTTTACATTATTTATAAAATTGTACATTATTTTTAGTGTACTTATCATATATATGACATCAGATAATGTTTTTTTTTACTTTTTAAATTCAGCTTTTCACATAAATTGTTTTACTGATAATATAATATTTGTAATGAAATATTTTCTATCCAATTATGTGCAAATTTAATAACTACTTTCCTTCTTGGAGCCAGTGTTGTTTTAGTATATCATTGAGATACTATTATAATATTTTTTATTTTATGTATATATATATATATATAAGTTTTAGTAACTTAGTTGTGTTTTTGTCATTTTTAGTAGTTTTTGGTATTTTTATTTCGGTTTTTGTTATTTTAGCACAAGTTACACTAAATGAAAATGAGAAATGTTGCCTTGGCAGCTATGTTTTTATTTATTTATTTACTTATTTTGTATTGTAAGTTACAAAAATAATAATTGTTATAGTTTTAGTTTGGTTATGTGTTATAAACCTTTTGGGAGCCCACTGTATATTACAAACAAACAAACAAAAAATTCATTCATTCATTAAAAAATAAATCAAAATCAAAATTTTAAAGTTAAAATTAAAATATTTCATTCATAAGGCATACTTTTCTTCAATTCTGTTCTCTCCAACAAATATGTTCTGCGGAATGTGAAACATACTACATCATATATTCTACAAGGTATATTCTAATATGTTTTTAAAGTGAGCAATTGAAGAAATATTGCATGTTCTTATTGTAAGACCCTTTCATACAGTCTCATTATAACACACATCCTCACGGTTCCAGTCCCACAGAGATCTACTGCAGGAAGAGATGTGTCACACTCCATGATCCTCGTCATCTTAACCCCGTCCGTTTGCTCCTCAAGATTCTCTCTCCCACTTCTAGTCCCGTTTAGCTCCTCGGAGTGTTATAGCTCATTATAACCCTGATCTGCCAGCTGGCCTTGCTGCAACCCTTCCATGCATCCCACATCAGTCATGTTCTCTCTAGCTGAAAATCAGTCAGTCACACTGTAGATTGCAATGCTGATTTCTCCAATGCAAGGCCCCATTTGTCAAGTTGGCACAAAAAATAAAAGCTCTACTTTGGTTTTATTGGAAAAGTCAGTGGAGTAATGCCAACTCTTAATGAGGCCTTGCACAATTGGCTTTAGACGTCTGTTTATGACCCATGTCTTCTTTTTATTTCTTTGTCTTATGCAGTTTGTTCACATGAAGTGGCAGCTAGTCTTGCAGACACTCACAGGTAATTCATACACGCATACACTTCCATAACACACAATCCTTTAAGTCAGCATGAAACAAACGTGAATATGATGGAAGTAAATCTTCTGATATAATATTGATTTCATGCTAACGTTAATCCTCTTAAAGGAACAGTTCCTCCAAAAATGCAAACTTGCTAAAGAAATGTACTCACCCTCAGACCATCCAAGATGTAGATGAGTGTGTTTCTTCATCAGATTTGGAGAAATGTAGCATTGCATCACTTGTTCACCAACGGATGCTCTGCAGTGAATGGGTGCCGTCAGAATGAGAGTCCAAACAGCTGATAAAAACATCACAAGTAATCCACACCACTCCAGTCCATCAGTTAAAGTCTTGTGAAGAGAAAAGCTGTGTGTTTGTTAGAAACAAATCCATTATTAAGACATTTTTAACTTCGAACTGTTGCTTCTGGCTAAAATACCTCCTCTTATCAATAATATCGCTTTCTACAGAGAAAAGGTCTGAATCAGTAGAGCAGTATGCACAGATCAAGCACTGTTTACAAGCGAAAACAGTTTAAAACAAATATGTGGATAGATTTTGATGTGAGAGGACAACAGGAGATGGACTTTTTCACTGCAGGAACTGTTATTATGGATTATTAACTCTTATTTTGGCCGCAACAGTTTAAAGTTAAAATGTCTTGATGGATTTGTTTCTCACAAACATGCAACTTTTTGCATCACGTGACATTAACTGATGGACTGGAGTGGTGTGGATTATTGTGATGTTTTTATCAGCTGTTTGGACTCTCATTCTGACGGCACCCATTCACTGCAGAGCATCCATTGCTGAGCTAGTAGCGTAATGCCACATCTTTGATGGTCTGAGAGAGATTACGTTTTCATTTTTTGGTTGAACTATTCCTTTAACACCAACCTAAATAGAAAGATCTGATTGTTGTGAAATAGCCGTGTTGTCCAAACTGTGTTTCTTTCTCTTTGTAAACAGGCCTACGCCAGCACGATTAAGGTAGCGAATGATGAACACAAGATGCACTGGTTTGTGTGTGTGTGTGTGTCTGTGTGTGCGTTTCCACCGTAACCTTTTACCATCTGTAAATAGTGCTACTTTTTCTAGTGTTTTATGTGTCAAAATGTGTGTAATGTGAAAAATGATGTGTCCACAGAGGTTTGCGTTAACCAAAAAAATGACCACCATTTGCAGGACTGTAAAAGCATCACTCAAAACACTTTCCATTACTTTGACACAAAATATAACAATTGAAACCAGGGTCCGGCACGATTGGCTCGCTAGTTCAGTATTCAGGACATTGGTTCACTGAACGTTTGCTCACTAAAAATCCCCACAATGCACTGTAAAAACCAGTGAACTAATGTTAAATATCATATAAACATATTAATAACAGCAAATGAGTTCATTTGGCATAATGACTTTATTTTATTAAGCTACAGTCAGTGTTAACATCAGGCGTTTATTTTGTTCATCTCTCAATCATCATTGTATTGCATTGCATTATACTGTATTTTTTAAAACTACAGAGCTTTGATCATAAAACCAAGCATTTAAATATCTGACTAAGACATTATTGAGAGATACAGCGTGACATTATATTTTATGTAAGTATTCTGTTATATTGTTATAAGGATCTCATTGATTTATATCACAAGAACTTCATTGTTTCGGTCATAAAAATATCAGAAACCGCACCAAATTGAATGTTTAATGCTTTTCTCTCTTTGAATATGAGCTCCATATTCCACTATTTCATACTATGTGATCCTGATGTATCTAATATGATACTCATCAAAAACACATGCTTATTGCATTTCAAAAAATTTGATTTTTTTTTTCACATGTCTGGCTTTACAAGGTCAATTATTAAAAATATGAATACCGACCATATTAAGATTATATGATATACATTTAGGCCTAAATAATAATCCAGGAAATTGATTATTTGATCAATTTCTGATTATTGATTATATAATTGATGCTGGAAACTTTCGAGTTTGTTGAGTGGGGGGGGTGATTATTTGTGAGCGTCTGAAGCTCAGTCAGGGAGTTTCTCATTGACGATGTTTTTTTAATTATTCTGTTAACATTGGTTCATGCACTTCAGCAGTATATTACATTTCACTCTCAAGTATAAACATCTGAAGCAAATCTTGCAGCTTATGTTCACTAAAACAGTCAGGAAGTCATTCAAACATTTAATATTGTCAAATGTATTTTTGTCCTTGCACTAACAAATTAGAGATCCCAGAACACTTCTTCTGCAGATGTTTCTCTTTCACAAGCAATTTCTGATCAAGGCAGTATTTTTCTGTAACGTATGGACTAATCAGAAGCTTGTTTGTTGTAAATATCCTTGAGTGATATCTTAGCACTTTCACAATGCAAACGCAGTTGGATGGTGTGACACTCTGTAACACACTACTGTATGTAGCACTCGTGGGTAATTGTACATCACTAAAACTGCTTTTAACATGGTTTATGTCTTTTTTTCTTTTCAATGACATTCTGATGTAGCTTTTACAGTTGCAATGCATTTCAAATGTGTTCATGCTTATAAAAAGCAAGGGGAGAGGGTTTGATCTGAAGATGTGATGATATTAATGTTGGCGGTTATTTAGGCTGTGTCATACACTTACTTGAAGCTCCAGCAATAAGAACAAACATTTTCAATAAATTATTTCTCAGCATTGTAATGGGTTTTCTGTAGAATTAATTTTTCAGTGGTATGTTACCATTTATCCTTAGAAGCATTTCAAAATAGTGAACAGGGAATCCCATTAGCAACAAAAACAGTCAGATGCATCAGTAAAGACTGCTGTTAATTTCCAGTTAAACTGATACTCGTACTAAAATGACTATTTAATTTAATCTAAACACACACACACACACACACGAGGTACACATACATTTCAGCAGCTTTGGTAGATCAAAATTAAGACAAAAAAGTTCAAATTAACTAACTAAATAAAATAAGACATGTTGAAATAATGAAATTCAAAATTAAGATTTAAATAAAAAGGCATTTTTGTCATATGAATTTCTCATAATTGAAATGTATTTGACTTTTAATAATTCAGATTTAATTATGAATTATGATTTCATAATTAAGTAATTATGCCATAATTATGACTTCTCCTCCACAATTTAGACAATTGTAATTTGTCATAACTGACAAATTATGACAGATTGTCAATTATGACATAAAAAGGCATAATTAAGTCAATTTCATCTTATTATAATTATGGCTTTTTGTCATAATTTTGACTTAAGATCTCATAATTGTTATTTTTGATCTAAGAAATTCTGACATAATCGTGACATGTCACAATGTCAAGTTTTAAATATCAAAACTACGACTGACATAATTTTGAATCTCATAATTATGCCATTTTATGTCATAGCTGTCAATTTCAACTTGTGTTATAATTATGACTTATCTAATTTTGACCTCTCATAATTTCCACTTATTGTCTTAAATTTGACTGACATAATTTCAACATTTTGCCACAATATAGTTTTGACTTATGTCACAATTTAGTTATATTAACTCTATTATTAGTAGTAGTAGTATTATTATATAGTTATATCAACTATATTAACTACGATTTGGTAGGCTACCATATGTCATAATTTCAATTTATCTCATAATTTACTTTTTTGTTTCCCCCTCATATGTGGCATAAATGGGCTTCCATATTTTACTGTATGCGTGTTTATGCATGTATGTTTTTAATTATTTAAATATACACAACAAAAAGTACCTGCCATTTTATTAGAGCCGGTTTAGAATATTTCAACATCCTTTTTGACAATACTATATTTTCTTACCCCACAATGCATAACTACTGCTTTTGCTGATTCAGTCCACTTTGTCAAATCATTTTATTCAACCTAACTATTTATACAATTGAATAAAAGTCATTAATCTGCTCAGCGAGAGGCTCGCTCAAGTCTTTCCCGTCAACATTTACGTAATAAAGCATTTCCACCTTAGCTAATATTAACTTTGACAAGAAGTCAAGGTAGAATCACAGAGCATAAAAATGTGTCACCAGCAATTGTTTTAATAAGTTTAAATCTTTGAAATGTACAGTTCATCAATGACATTTACAACAATTATTTCCGTTTATATTTGTACGGTTCCTACTGTAGATATACTGGATTGCCATGTGGTTCCTCGAGGGTACAAACATGATAAATAAGAATTTATTACCTGACATAAAATGGCCACATAACAGTGATTTTCACAGTATCGGACATGCAAGGAGGTGCATGTTCGGAGGATACTGGAGAGGATGGAAAGAAGGACATGCAAAAAAGACACTTTCTCAAAAGAAACATTCACAATGAGTGTTTGTCGTCTGAGACATTAGTATTATTATTCGGTTACCTTGCTCAGCGTAACTGTGATGGTTTCAGCTACACACATAACCTGTCCCAGCCCTTACATGTCTCAGTAATCTGCCATGATGCCTACTGTATGTGTGTGTGTGCTAATGGCGTACTGGCAGTCATGCTAGTCATTTCCTGACCAGGAATGTATCTTTTAAAGGCATAGTCCACCCAAAATGAAAAACATGTCATCATTCACTCATCCTAATGTTGTTCCAAACCTGTATGCATTGCTTTTTTTTCTCTGGAGCACAAAAGATATCTTGCTAAACAACATTCCCATTGACTTCCATAGTATGGCCCAAAAATACAATGGAAGTCAATGGGACACTTACTAGAATTCTTCAAAATACCTTCTCCAGAATGTTGGCATTTCTTTCTTCGCTTCTTGGGTCTTTGCATTTCTTTCTTTGGTTTGAGGTCTGTTTAACTTTCATTGCACGAATAAAAAGTACCATGGAAGTCGATGGGACCAAAAATGTTTACCAACTTTCATCAAAATATCTTGTATTTGTATGCATCTTGAATGTATCAATAGAATGTTGGAATTCCTTTCTTCTGCGGAACACAAAATACGGTATTTTCAGAATTTGGTAACCAAATAGTTTCATTCTTCAAACAAGAAGACTATTTCGAAGAATGTTGGTATCCAAACCGTTTCAGTCCCACTGACTTCCATAGTGTTGACAGAAATACAATGGAAGTCTTTGGGACACAAAACGGTTTGGCTACCAACATTCTTCAAAATGTCTTCTACAGAATGTTGGCATTTCTTTGTTCGCTTCTGGGGTCTTTGCATTTCTTTCTTTGGTTCTAGGTCCGTTTAACTTTCATAGCACGGATAAAATGTACCATGAAAGTCGATGGAACCCAAAACTGTCTGGTTACCAACATTCTTCAAAATACCTTCTATATTTTATTTTGTTTGTGGAACATATAAGAAGATATTTCGAAGAATTTGTTAACCAAACCATTTCGGTCCCACTGACCTCCGCAGTATAGACAAAAATACAATGGAAGTCAATGGGACCTGAAACAATTTGGACACTAAATTTCTTCAAGATATCGTCTACAGAACGTTGCCATTTCTTTCTTCTCAGGAACACGAAAGAAGATATTTTAAAGAATGTTGGTAACTAAATGGTTCCAAGTGCCATTGACTTCCACAGTATGGACAAAAATACTATGGAAGTCAACAAGACCCAAAACTGTTTGGCTACCTAAATTGTGTTCTTACAAAAGAATGAAAGCCATAGAGTTCTGGAACCACATGAATGTGAATAAATAATGACAGAATTGTAATTTTTTTGGTGAACTATCCTTTTTAAGTTATTGATACTACACTATAATGACGTCACTTCTTTTGATGAGGTCCTGAAATGATAAAAATCGTGTTTCCAAGAGCGCCACATACAACGACTGTAGTCCTCGGTATCAAGATATATTACTTCTTCACACATCCATATGACAATAATCATTGATTTTTGTAAATGCAACAGACTAATGATATGGAATTAGCTCTTTCCAGGAGATTTGGATCATGGGCGGCACAAGGACCAGGAGGCAAATATGAAAAGGTCCATGCTGGTCCAGAGGTGCCCTATACAGTACAAACACATTTGATCTCTACTCTTCTATGTAAATTAGTAAGCAGAAGGAGAGGGGGCGGGGCATATCATATGGGCGTGGCTTGAATAGCTGACCACAGATACATCAACAAACCGGATGATTTAAAAAAAAAAAAAACATGCACAAGTTGGTTGGTATGTGTGATTTTACAAGTCATGAAAGCACAACTGCGCTATTTCCACTGCCAACATGTACTATTTTTATCTCAACTTTTATAGATGAATTTCATGGGGTTTTTTTAATCACAGCTATGGTCTTTTAAAAATATTTTGCTGTTTGGGTATGAATCTATTGCAGAAGGCTGTCTACAAAGTATGGCCGCCTTTGGGTAACACGTCTCTGCATGCGCGGAGCAAACAGAGGGCTTTGAGAGTCTATTAGCGGGGAATGCGGAGGGGACAACAGCTTGGCACATGACAACGAGAGATATGTGTGTGTGAGGGGAAGCAGGCAGGGAGGAGATGCTGTGGAAGAGTCCTTTAGCTCTGTGCCGTTAACCTTTGCTCTGTGAGAGAGGCCTGGTGCGCCACCGTCTTGTTCTCATGTGAGCGCAGATTGGACACCACGTCGATGAAGGCCAAGCTCTGCACTTCTTTATGCAGCGGCTCTGAGGTGAGAGGAGAAAACGCACAAATTCAGTCATTCAAATGGAGAGTGTAGTTTGGCACATCAAACAGCATTCACAACTCATTGTAGTAATGTCAAACAGGATATTAAAGGGATACTCCACCCCAAAATGAAAATTTTGTCATTAACCACTTACCCCCATGTCATTCCAAACCTGTAAAAGCTTCGTTTGTCTTCGGAACACAATTTAAGATATTTTGGATGAAAACCGGGAGGCTTGTGACTGTCCCATTGACTGCCAAGTAACTTACACCGTCAAGGTCCAGAAAAGTATGAAAGACATCGTCATTATGAAGCGACGAGAATACTTTTTGTACGCGAAGAAAACAAAAATAACGACTTTATTCAACAATTCGTCTCCTCTGTGTCTCTCCGCATCTCTGTAGCGCCATTTTGGAGAATATCCGCTGAACGCAAGCAGCGTACGCTCTTCTGTGTCAGCCGCGCCACACGGATACATTTTCTACGTGTATTTACTCTTTGATTTGAACGAAAACAGCGCATCCGTGCAGCGCAGCTGACACTGAATAGCGTACATTTCTTGCGTTCAGCGGTTATTCTCCAAAATGGCGCTACAGTGATGCGAATTGTTGAATAAAGTCGTTATTTTTGTTTTCTTCGCGTACCAAAAGTATTCTCGTCGCTTCATAACGTTACGGTTGAACCACTGATGGCAGATGGACTATTCTGACGATGTCTTTTATACTTTTCTGGACCTTGGCAGTCAATGGGACAGTCACAAGCCTCCCGGTTTTCATCCAAAATATCTTAAATTGTGTT
>NW_015505955.1:283897-301203 GCF_001515645.1 Sinocyclocheilus grahami
TATTTTTGTTTTCTTCGCGTACAAAAAGTATTCTCGTCGCTTCATAACGTTACGGTTGAACCACTGATGGCAGATGGACTATTCTGACGATGTCTTTCATACTTTTCTGGACCTTGACAGTGTAAGTTACTTGGCAGTCTGGTTATTCTCCAAAATGGCGCTACAGTGATGCGAATTGTTGAATAAAGTCGTTATTTTTGTTTTCTTCGCGTACAAAAAGTATTCTCGTCGCTTCATAACGTTACGGTTGAACCACTGATGGCAGATGGACTATTCTGACGATGTCTTTCATACTTTTCTGGACCTTGACAGTGTAAGTTACTTGGCAGTCAATGGGACAGTCACAAGCCTCCCGGTTTTCATCCAAAATATCTTAAATTGTGTTCCGAAGACGAACAAAGCTTTTACAGGTTTGAAACGACATGGAGGTAAGTGATTAATGACAAAATTTTCATTTTGGGGTGGAGTATCCCTTTAAACTAGTAAATGATAAAAGTTATAAAAAAATAACATTATGAAGAAAACATTGTAAAAAATTGGAATAAGGTAGGGATGAATCGTTCACAATAAGACTAGGAATGTGCATTATGAAAGTAAATCGTTTTCTAAAATGTCACCATCTAAATGGTCTAGGAGCAATTTTCACTCAAAAATTGTTAGTGCACTTACGATTAATTACAATGATATTTTGAAGCAGAATGACTGAAATAGTATTTTCTTGTAAAACAACCTCCAATAATCTTAATTGCGTTGTTTTATTTACAGCTTAATGCGTGTATTGCATTTTTTTTTCTTTTTTTTTTTTTTAAATGTAACATGTTTAAGATGCAAGTTTTTGGGGTTTTTTTTGTTTGGCTTTAATTTATTTCAGCTAGTTGCTAAAGCAATTTAAATTTTTTGTTTCATATTTTCATTTAATATTTGTGATTAAATGATTTGTGGTTCCCTGGACCACAAAACCAGTCATAAGGGTCAATTTTTCGAAATTGAGATTTATACATCATCTGAAAGCTGAATAAATATGCTTTCCATTGACCTAAGGTTGGACCTTGTTAGGATAGGACAATATTTGGTCAAGATACAACTATTTGAAAATCTGGAATCTGAGGGTGCAAAAAATTTTAATATTGAGAAAATCACCTTTAAAGTTGTCCAAACGAAGTCCTTAGCAATGCATATTACTAATCAAAAATGAAGTTTTGATATATTTACGGTAGGAAATTTACTAAATATCTTCATGGAACATGATCTTTACTTAATATCCTAATGATTTTTGGCATAAAAGAAAAATCAATAATTTTGACCCATACAATGTATTGTTGGCTATTGCTACAAATATACCCCAGCGACTTAAGACTGCTTTTGTGCTCCAGGGTCACATTTATATTTTATTTCAGCTTTATTTCAGTCAATCATAATGATTTTTAATAGTTTCAGTTATAGTTAACAATAACAACACTGGTTTAGAGGGTAGAATTACAGGCTTTTTGTTCAATAGTTTCCCACACTTGTGAATGCGTTAAAGGATTTGTTTCGGTGATCTCTTGACTCACCTGATCCCATGATGGAGCAGATGAGAATCATGGAGTTGTATTTGATCTCCGGTGCACTGTGTTCATCTGTCAGCAGTTTGTGTAGAACCTGCACCAGATTAGCGCCGACAAAGTCCTTCTCTGTGCAATCTGAAATCAAAACCATGAAGTGACTCAGTTAAAAGTTCTGAATAACTTAAACAAATGCACTTCTTCTGCATTTCTCCTCTAACTTGTTTCCTAATCTAGTTTTTTAAAAGCCCGGCATTGTGTGTTATGAATATTGTTGGCTCTTTGATGAACTGGTTTTGTTTCTCTTTTGCAAGATGCTTTAGAAAAACATCTGCTAAATGCATAAATGTAAAAATGATGTCACTAAAGGCTTAAATTATTGAAATCAATTTTGTAAGACAAATACAAATTGTGCATATATATAAATATCTTTATAAAACAACAATTTGTGACCCTGGAGCACAAAAGCAGTCTTAAGTCGCTGGGATCAATTTTGTAAGACAAATACAAATTGTGCATATATATAAATATCTTTATAAAACAACAATTTGTGACCCTGGAGCACAAAAGCAGTCTTAAGTCGCTGGGGTATATTTGTAGCAATAGCCAACAATACATTGTATGGGTCAAAATTATAGATTTTTCTTTTATGCCAAAAATCATTAGGATATTAAGTAAATATCATGTTCCATGAAGATATTTTGTAAATTTCCTACCGTAAATATATCAAAACTTCATTTTTGATTAGTAACATGCATTGCTAAGAACTTCATTTGGACAACTTTAAAGGTGATTTTCTCAATATTTAGATTTTTTTTGCACCCTCAGATTCCAGATTTTCAAATAGTTGGATCTCGGCCAAATATTGTCCTATCATAACAAACCGTACATCAATGAAAGCTTATTTATTCAGCTTTCATATGATGTATAACTCTCAATTTCGAAAAATTGACCCTTATGACTGGTTTTGTGCTCCAGGGTCACATATATAAATATATAAAGCACAATGAAATTACTACAATTTTAAATGAACTAAAACTAAAATGAAAACTATATAAGCAATACCAACATTACTTCATATGAGTATATAAGATACTTTCTGTAAAGTATACAAGTAACACTGAAATCAGGTCTGTCAGCATCTCATTAAAAATAAATGTAGGGTTAATTCAGGATAATTGGGGCATATTTTCCCAGTCATCTCAATGGCAAAAAGTGTCACAGTTTACCTGAAATCACCCTAACATACAGTAGTCTTAGATTTTTACCCAGGTCTAGTGCCGCTACGAGACCCAAGGCCACCAGCGCTTCATTCTGCATGATCATGTGTTCACTCGTCGCCATGGTTACCAAGTGCTTAACACCTCCACCTTGTATAACTGTTCGGACCACATTCTATTCAGAAAGAAAACAGCAGTCAGACGCTTCCAGAGGACGTGAATCTGCCATGGAAAAATCATCCACAGCATGAAACGACAAAATCAGAACATGCATTCACAAAACAAAAAACTAAGATTAAATAAAACAAAGACTACTGGAGTTCGCTTAACAAGAAAATATTCTTGCATACTATTTCAGTCTTTCTACTTTAAAACTTCACGTTTAATTCAAAAGGTTTACATGGTACGTATGGGATTTTTTACTCGCACAGTATTTGATGACGCACGTCTAGTCAAAGCGCTGCACCATCACTGAAATGACCCTATGAAATCTGTTTGATTTTTTTTTCCAAATTCAGTTTTTTTTCCTCCCATTTCAGTTTTTCTGGATTTCATTTTTTTGCATTTGAACTTTTCTTGATTACATTTGAAATAAAATGCTAGTAATCAAAATGCATGTTTAATTAATTGTAATCATAAAAGTAACCATTTATTTATTTACTTACAATTATAGGGCTCTATGATTATTTATTTTTATTTTTTTATTCATAAAATGTTAATTTATCTTTTAAACTAAAATTAAGCAAACCTTTTTATTTTATTTCTAGTCAAAGTGCTGCACAACAGAGTTCAAATTAAAACATGGATGAAAAATTGTGTGGTTATTCCTTAAAAAAACAAGTTTTGATAACAACTAATAACATTATTATGATTATTATTATTATATTGAGACGTATGTTCTAATGTACAATAGTAATATATTCCATTGCTTCGAAAGTTAAACCAAACTTTTATTTTGATAGGTTGCCATGAAGACCTTTAAGCTTCTGTGTGTATGTGATATGAAGACAGACTTTCTGAAATGAAACTGTGAAATGCTCATGACTCTCAGCGCAGCTCTGGAGATGAAGTTCATGTGCTCATATTGTGAGTCGGCAGACACTGAAAAGCACGAGCGTCACAAATGCTTCCGTATGTGTGCAGTAGACAAAACCATGACAGTTCATTCATGCAGAACATGCAGGACTCGTATATAAATAGTCTTTTTGTGGTTTAATATTCACAGACATTAGTCCATATCGTGAATTGATTTAAGTGCGCTGACCTACTTTTGATTTATTCATCCAAAATTTGACAAATTCCATGCCATTCTGCGTTATACAGTAAATTCAATTTTTATGACAATGTTTCCGTCCGTGTTTTCTGCATCACAGAAACCATAGGGCCCTAAATGAGAGAAGTGCTTGAGTGCGAGACCTTTGACTTGCTGTGTCGGATGAGAGCGGACAGCAGGCGGTTGGACTCTCCCATCACTCCAGCGTGGTCTTTCGCTTCACACCACTCCACCAAACGCTCCACCAGCTTTGAGTTTGTCCCCAGCTGCTCTGCTGCGTCAGCTGCGACACACACACACACACACACACACACACACAGCGATAAACATAACCTACTGAACACAAAACACCATAGAGCACATGCTACAACACACACACACATACAGTATATATATAATATAAGACATTATATTATAATATAAGATATGATTTCAATGAGGACCAACAACATTTTTCAGCAAAAATATAGATGTCTCCAGTTAATACTAAAAAATCATAATCAGCTCAAGTAATCAGAAGAAAAGAAATTAGGCTTAGTGCAATTATCAAATCGTAAAGTCTGAGGTTTAATTAAATAAATATATGCACAACATGTTTCAGAGCGAAGCATGGCACTGTGTTTATTAACGCATAAACTCACAAACCCATGTTTTCAGTATCTCAAAATTCTCTCTTCTTAATTTGGAATTCTTTTCCTGTTAATCTCCCCAAATTTGGAATGAAAAGCACTTATAAACTGGCTGTTGTCAACAAAAGAAAACCTTTAAAGGGGTCATATGATGCGATTTCAAGTTTTGCTTTCTCTTTGGAGTGTTACAAGCTGATTGTGCATAGATAAGATCCCTGAAGTTGCAAAGACTAAAGTCTCAAAACCAAAGAGATATTCTTTATCAAAGTTAAGACTCTGCCACGCCCCCCTAAAACGGCTCATTCTAACACGCCCCCACATATCTACCTCACTATGTGGAAATATTAGCATAATGCTGTCCAAATGTGCACGCAAAGAAAGAAGGCCGTGTGTGTGAAAGAGAGAGAGAGAGAGAGAGCAAGAGAGAGAGGGGGGTTTGGGGGGGTCACATCACAGTGGAGTCTGCTGTCTTAACCGTGGCTTGTGTACTGCAAACACATACCAGCTTCATCACTGTGTCTGTCACGCGACTCTGTTCTCCTTTCGGGCTCTGTCTTTACATTTATTTTGAAAGATGAAGCTCGTGATTATGGAATGGGGCGTTACATTTCCGACGAGTGCTTGCGGTGTTCAGCCAATCACAATGCACTGGGTCAGCTGGCCAATCAGAGCAGACTGCGCTTGTCGGAAGGAGGGACTTTGTAGAAAACTAAGCGTTTGAGAGAGGCGGAGCATAGAGGACCTACAATAATGTACAGTATTTGAAAAAATAATGTGTTTTTTGAACATTAAAGCATGTCAACATACTCTGTTACACCAAATACACCAAATAATGATCTTTTAAAAAAGCATCATATGACCCCTTTAAGGTCTCCCTGTGGTTTTCTACCAAAAAAATAAAAGCTTGTAGGTTTATCGTTTGAAAATTAAGAAATTAAGACAGCCATAAATATCGGTATTTTAAGTGTGCTGTAAAATAAATAATATTATTTTTCTATTTTTAAATATAGTTGAATATTACAGCAGTTGTAATAATTTTGTTTAATATTATTAAACAAAAATAATTTAGTTTCATACGTAGTATTTTAGACTTAAAATGAAATTTAAATAGCAAACACAATTTTTAATCAGATAAATTGCAATTAGATTTTTCCCCCCGAATAGTGGATTAGGAATTGCTATTTTAGGACGTGCTGCTTTGCAACTTTAATACTTCATGTACAGTAGCTACATGAAGATCCTTCATAGCACATTCCTCTTAACCCTTTAACTGTCACCCCCCATTTTTTAAAATAGGCATGCAGGTGCACTATCCAAACTTAAATTGTTGTAATTTATGAACACTTTGGAATACAGACATAAGGTTGGTCTCTTTTTAAAGAAGAAAATCAGCAAATTATCGCAAAAGTGGAATTTTTTTCAAACATTTAAAATGTATAATTTAAGTATCAAAGTTATAGTAGTTTAAATTTACTGTAAAGAAAATGCACTATATTAATTTTATTTTATATATAATAAATATTTTACATATCATATTTATTTTACTCTAAAACTGGTATAAAATTATATCCTTATGTCTAAATAAGTTATGTTCCAAATTTGAAGTTGATATGAAAAAAATGGAGGTTCCTGTGAAATTATACTTAGGGCATTATACCACAAACAGCCACCGGGTGCCATCCAAACTCCATTGAATTTTTTTATGCATTTTTCTGTCACAAATGTCTAGATTTCTCTGTCAATATTACTTCTATCCCAAAATAACTCAGACTCAGACCTTTCCAATTATATGTTTTTTGTCAAGATTATAAAAAGTTTTGATTCTAAAAAAAAGTAATTCATTTTGTAATATGACACTTGACACTGCCCACTAAGGGGAAGAAGACTGCCAAAAGATTTTAAAGTACCATTTCCATGGTAACGCAATGTCTGATTTCGAAATGGTGATGAATCTTGGGCTTCTAAGCTTTCAAATGATATATGATTTATGATGATTACTAAAAGATTTGATAGAGAAAAAAACAACATAAAAAAGAGCGCCAAACGTCCCACAGGCGGGTCGTTTGTAAAAGCAATAATATTGTGAAATATCATTGCAATTTAAAAGAAATGCATTCTATTGTAATATATTTTAAAATGTAATTTATTCCTGTGACGCAAAACTGAATTTTCAGCATCACTACTCCAGTCTTCAGCGTCACATGATCCTTCAGAAATCATTCTGATATGCTGATTGAACACCAAACTTTTAGTAGTGTACTTTCTAAACACTGTAAAAGATGCATATTTCTGTTAGGCATTCATAGCTGTACACACATATTTCAGTCATTGTTTTTTTTACACTCTCTCGAGATGGGTTGAAATTATTTTCTGTGGTAATTGACAGACTGTCACAGACGCTGTCGATACAGCTTAAGTTGTATTTACCCTGGAATATTCGTTTTAAACCCAAGCTGTCACTGAAAGCTAACACGGCTGAGCCACTGCCAATAAAAGACAATGCAAATTTGTCCGTGGCGGAGCCCTTGTCTGCAGATCCATAGTTACTAAATGACAGAGTGCCATCGATCCTCCGCTCACTTAATATCAGAGACTGAGTGCTGTGTGGCAGCAGCTGGGACAAGCCTGAACCTGAGATCAAATCACACATGCTGTCTTTGACTGAGCTAACCAGCTGTAAAACATACAGGGACTTGTAAGCTTATCAACTTCAATTAAAAATCCATGAAATCAAGCACCGTGTTTTGTGGCTTTTAGCTCATGTTTGTTCGTGGTCATCGGCATGCTCAATTTGAGCAGGCATACACATTTAAAGCTCCAATTAAATCAGTGTTATTTTAATATTTTATTTAAATACTTTATTAATGATTGTGAATTAGCTCTTATTTTTATACTTTCAGTGGTCAGTTTAATTTTAGTTCAAGTTTTAGTAATTTTGTTATGTGTTTTTAAGTCATTTTTATTAGTTTTATTAGTATTAGTAAATAATAAAGTAATTAATATTAAAAAAACTATATAAAATATAAATAATATAATATTCATACTTGTTTAAAGGGCACCTATTAAGCAAAATCAACTTTTGTGAAACAACAGTTTTAACCATATTTGTGTGCGTACATGAAGTATTTTTTAACTGATCAGCGCAGAGCTTGTGAGATTAGTTCGCGCCGTTCGTAGCGCGAGATTCGTTCGGTAGCGCGGCTCGGTCAATTGATCCGTGCCGATGACAGGTCAGCGCGGCGTGAGCTCTGTAACATTGCGCTGTTTTGTCCCACTTTCAGCGCATTTGGCTTCTCTCGCCCTCAGTCATGTTGCTTCTACCGGCTGTTTATTGCTGTAGATATGCAGATATGATCTTCTGGAGACGGGGCGGGAATATGCAGCTCATTTACATTTAAATCTCGCCCTCAGTCATGTTGCTTCTAGTGGCTGTTTATTGCTGTAGATATGCAGATATGATCTTCTGGAGACGGGGCGGGAATATGCAGCTCATTTGCATTTAAAGTGATACACACCAAAACAGCTCTTTTTTAGACACGCCCCAAAAATGATATTTTCCAGCTGTTATATTAAATTATCTGTTGGGTATTTTGGGCTGAAACTTCACAGACACAAGACCAATAGTAATAGTAATAGACCAAAAGTAATAAATATAAGTATATATAAGTGAGTAATAGAAAATATAAATAACATACACTACTAAAATATCCATACTTATCTAATGAAAATAAACAAGTATGAATATCCATATTTTACAGAATTTTTATTTTTTTTACAATTTAAAAAATAAATCTCTTTCAGGAAAAAAAGGACCAAAAAAAACTGATGACACAACCTGGTTGTGGCCAATTTTTGTCCAATCACATTCTCTTTAGAATGGTATTGTCCCGACCCCTAAAGAACTAAAGGGATTGCCTGTCCCAACTTACGGTTTCAAAAGGATATGTTAATACAGGAAATCATAATTAATAATCAATAATACTTAATTTAAAAAAAAAAAACAATAATCAAGTAGTTTTTTTTAAAATTGATATATAGTTCAAATTATAGGTAATTGTATAATTTTAACAAATTTTGTTTGAGCATCACAACCAGCCAACACAGCAACACCAGCTCAACCAATGGCATGATTCTGGGGCTGAACTATCTGTAGATAGTCGTTTTGTTTTCAGTTAATTAATACCCTGTGTGTCGATGAGCATCCGTAACGTTCCCAGAAGCTTGAACTGGACTGGAGGCATCTCAGATTTGAGGAACTTCAGCACTACATCCGACACACCAGCCAAGAGCATCTTAGATTTGTTAACCACTGGAGAAGAGAGAAGAAGATGGAGCAGATTTAGTTTTAAGACACTCATGCACAGGTGAGTGAATCATTCAATGATTGAGTGAACTTTCAGACTGACCCGGGATGGCGAGGTTCCTCAGAGCACTGAGGGCGGCATGCTGCACCGTCACGTTCCCCTCTTCAACATGTCTGTCTAACAGCTCGAGAAGCTTCTGTACGATACCAGTGTCTACCATGTGGATGCAATTCCCATCTGTACACAAAAAAAACACTTATTTACACTCTCAACAGAGCGATCGTCATGTTGCTGGACGTTCTCTTTAGAATGGTATTGTCCCGACCCCTAAAGAACTAAAGGGATTGCCTGTCCCAACTTACGGTTTCAAAAGGATATGTTAATACAGGAAATCATAATTAATAATCAATAATACTTAATAAAAAATAAAAAAACAATAATCAAGTAGTTTTTTTTTTAATTGATATATAGTTCAAATTATAGGTAATTGTATAATTTTAACAAATTTTGTTTGAGCATCACAACCAGCCAACACAGCAACGCCAGCTCAACCAATGGCATGATTCTGGGGCTGAACTATCTGTAGATAGTCGTTTTGTTTTCAGTTAATTAATACCCTGTGTGTCGATGAGCATCCGTAACGTTCCCAGAAGCTTGAACTGGACTGGAGGCATCTCAGATTTGAGGAACTTCAGCACTACATCCGACACACCAGCCAAGAGCATCTTAGATTTGTTAACCACTGGAGAAGAGAGAAGAAGATGGAGCAGATTTAGTTTTAAGACACTCATGCACAGGTGAGTGAATCATTCAATGATTGAGTGAACTTTCAGACTGACCCGGGATGGCGAGGTTCCTCAGAGCACTGAGGGCGGCATGCTGCACCGTCACGTTCCCCTCTTCAACATGTCTGTCTAACAGCTCGAGAAGCTTCTGTACGATACCAGTGTCTACCATGTGGATGCAATTCCCATCTGTACACAAAAAAAACACTTATTTACACTCTCAACAGAGCGATCGTCATGTTGCTGGACGGATCAATAGTGTTGGGGGTAACGTATTACAAGTAAATAGAGTTACGTAATCAGATTACTTTTTTCAAGTAACTAGTAAAGTAACAAATAATTTTTTCATTTACAAGAAAATATCCGAATTACTTTTTCAAATAAGTAGTTACTTTGTTTTCTCATTTGTTGACGGACAGCTCTCCTGTCCCCATGTTGAGAGAAATCAAATGCGCTGTGTTAATATGATGCTTACTGTAACTCAATGTAGGTTACATCGAATATTCGTCGAATTTAAAATAAAAATCCACATTCAAATGCAAAATCATTGCATTCGAATTTTAGGTGCACTTATTTACACTCTCAACAGAGCGATCGTCATGTTGCTGGACGGATCAATAGTGTTGGGGTAACGTATTACAAGTAAATAGAGTTACGTAATCAGATTACTTTTTTCAAGTAACTAGTAAAGTAACAAATAATTTTTTCATTTACAAGAAAATATCCGAATTACTTTTTCAAATAAGTAGTTACTTTGTTTTCTCATTTGTTGACGGACAGCTCTCCTGTCCCCATGTTGAGAGAAATCAAATGCGCTGTGTTAATATGATGCTTACTGTAACTCAATGTAGGTTACATCGAATATTCGTCGAATTTAAAATAAAAATCCACATTCAAATGCAAAATCATTGCATTCGAATTTTAGGTGTGTGTTAAGGAGGCAGCCTCATAGTGGCGCACAAGATGCGATGACGATTTAAGTGTCGTTGCATTATAATGTTTTTGTTAGCCTATCCAGTTGAAGCCACTAGATGTGGCGCAGCTGCGTTGTTCATTAAAAATATTGCGGAAAAAGAGAACATCAATGCGGAGAAGATCTCGTTTACATCAAAACTGAAACCAAACCGTTCACACACAACGCATATTTCGCACATTTTCTAGAGGGACATCTATCACCTTTGCACTCGCGTCTCGCACAAAGGAGCCGCATGTTTAGAAAGCCATGTCAAATTAATACAAGTTTAACTTTGGAAAAAACATATATAGAGACTTTATGGCAGGTTTTTTTTCCACCATCCCACTGCATCTCATTTTTTTAATTTTAAATGAGAAATGTACTCTGTGTGATTGACTTTTCGCCCTTTGTATTAAACTATGCATACATACGTGATGCTGTTTTGTTTATAGTTGTTTAAGTAACTTAATTATAATTGGTTTATAAACATTATTTTAAACATTATGCACTTTTTTCACAGATAGTCATGTTAACTTATGCTTTGAATAAACGTGCATTAGTAATATTTAGCTCGATGCGCCCTCTTGTGGCCTCAGAAGAGAAGCCAAAAGCTTTTCTTCACCATAACTGAAATTACGCATATTTTGATAATATTTAAGTACAAAATTAGAATTTAGTTTTTCAGCCATTTTGACAGCCCTAACTCATTGTGAACATGCATTTACTAATCTCACTTGGAGAAAAACAGATTCAGTATTCACAGAATATGATGTACCAGCAATAATGAAATATGTTAAAAAGCACAAATATCCTTTATGTATTTAATCCCTATTTTATTAACCAATGTCTTTGCAGTTGACCTTTGATGATCCAGTTTAACCATACAAATAAGCAAAAATGATTTTAGATAAACATACAGTTGTGCTCATAAGTTTACATAAACTTTAACATTACATTGCTCAAGAAGGCAACACAATGCATTAAGATGTAAACTTTTGAACAGGATGATAATGTGTAAATTCTTTTCATTTAGTTTAACGATCATATTTTTTAATTTAGTACTGGACTTCAGAAGCTACATAAATACTTACATGTTTCCCAGTAGACAAAATAAGTACAATTTACCCTGATCATCCCATTTAAAAAGTCTCTTAATGCATTGTGTTGCCTTCTTGAGCATCAGTACATGTTTTCACCTTTTGTAATGGTTTTGTATGAGTCCCTCAATTGTCCTCAATTTGAAAAGATGGATCTCAAAATCATACAGTCACTGTTGGAAAGGGTTCAAATATGGAGAAGATGCTGGAAAACCAAATAATGTGCAGGAGCTGGGGGATTTTTCTGAAGAACAGCAGGCAGTTGAACTGCTCAGGACCAACAAGGGACTCATGAACAACTAACACAAAACATAAAAACAGTCGTGGATCATCCAGGAAATGATACATAGTATTAAGATTCAAACTTTTGAATGGGGTCATTTTTATAAATTCAGTTATTATTGTGTCTTGTGGAGCATATGTAAACATCTGTTATGTGAAATAGCTTATTCAGGACAGTACTAAATAAAAAAGAACACTATTTTCATGATCCCTCTTATTTTGTTTCAATTGTTAACATATTGCAAATTCTGCAAGAAGTACGTAAACGTATGAGCACAACCATAACATTTGTGTTTCATTGTTTTTTTATTGCTGAAGAGTGTTGATTGTTCTTCTCCTGTGTCCTATTCTTCATGCAATCCAGAATGGCAGCACATCTGAAAGGTTTGTTTGAGCTGTGCCCTCTACTGTACAGATGTTATTTTACATTTTATTCAGCCTGAGGCTTATTCATTTCAAGTTTGGTGTGATATTCGCCACCAAATATAACTTTTTATATTAAAAACAAACAGGCAAGCTCAGCCCAGATGAGAAAAAGTAACGCAAAAGTAACTTAATGCATTACTTTCTATTAAAAGTAACTAAGTAATGCAATTAGTTACTTTTTAGGCAGTACCGTAATGCATTACTTTAAAAAGTAACCTTCCCTAACACTGCTGAAGTCTCACCATTGCGGGCAAAGTTAGCGATGGCGAGCGCTCCTGCTAGCTGGAGCTGGTGGTTGTTGGAGGGCACCCATGAAAGGACCCTCTGAAACACGCTGCCTTTGCCCCCCTCAAACAGCTTCTGCATCGACTCATCTACAGGAAAACACATCACACATGAGCAACAACACAAATACATTAATATGACAATGATGCAAATTACAAAACTATTATCGCTTAACTATCATTATATATGAACTATCATCCAAATCAACAGATGATAACGTTCTGTTTATTATAAGCACATGCTGCAGTTTTGTCTTCTACCGCTTTAAATGCTTGAGCTCTTGGAAGTCGAGTGGATTCTGACTGGCTGTTAATGATTTTATCATTCATCATGATGTCAGTGAACCAGCAAGGCAGGTTTTAGCTGTTTTATTCAGCAGAAAGCGCAGTGAACTTATGCCACACTACAAAAGGCAAAACGCATTAACTACACATTTTGTCCATTTTTAAGTTATGAGTGAAATCAGGTTTCTCAGAGTATGATCTGCCTAAATCAGATAGTTCAACTGTACTCAGATTAAGAGAAAATGGAGTGTGAACATCTTCTGAAGCCCATTTAAGTACTTTTTTCTTCAATTCAGTTGCCTTTTCAGAGCATTATTACTAAAAAACGTGATATTGAACGGGAACCAGAAAGCACCCTGACTTCTTTCAAAAGAAGAGCTGAAAGAAATGTAAACTACAAACTAGACGATTATCAAGTTTGTAATGAAGGAACAAACTACTGTTCAAGTGTGAGGTTAAATAAATTAAATTAATGCTTTTATTCACCAAGGATGCATTCAATTGATTAAAAGCAACAGTAAATACATTTATAATGTTGCAAAAGATAAATGCTGTTGTTTTGAACTTTCTATTCATCAGAGAATCCTTAAAAGAAACATCATGGTTTCCACAAAAATATTAAGCTGCACAACTGTTTTTAACATTGATAATATTCAGAATTGTTTCTTAAGCGTCAAATCAGCATATTATACTGATTTCTGAAGGATCATGTGACACTGAAGACTGGAGTAATGATGCTGAAAATTCAGCTTTGATCACAGGAATAAATTTCAATTTAAAATAAATTCATATAAAAAAGACTTTTTAAATTGTTATAATATTTCACTACTTTACTGTATTTTTGATCAAATAAGTGCAGCCTTGGTGAGCATAAAAAAACATTTTACCGAACACAAACTTTTGAATTGAAGTGTAGGAATTATCCAGCCTCCAGTATTCAGTACATTCTGTCCTTTTTAATGCCCCACAACTCTTTCAGCTAGTGTTTAATATTGATGACGTGAATTACACATCAGCCACAAAAGCCTCACTTCAGCCTTTCCTTCTCCAGGTAAAAGGACGTGCATTCCTATTTAGCGGGTAATACGTTTATATAACTGCTGGGAGACTAAAAGAAATGATGAACGTTCACAGGAATAGCACACTTCATTAATTAAACACACTGTATGAGTCATAGCTTGACACTATGTTATCGTTTTATAAGGCCCTGTTTGCTTTATTCACACAGAGGAAATGACATGTAACGTGCATTATTGTTGCATGCACCTATGTTTGTTCTTTCAAGGCTTTTATTTAAGGGTTATCTGAGTTCTGTCAGAGGTTTGGTCCTGTACCTCCCAACAGCAGAAGGACCATGAGGTCTGAGGCCGTCTTGAGCTGAGCCACGTCCTCCTCCCTGTCGCTGTCCACCGTCTGAGCCACGACCTCCAGCAGACACTCCACCAGACCAGCATCCACCAGCTGAAGCTTGATCACATCTGAGACTGTTTGCTTTATTCACACAGAGGAAATGACATGTAACGTGCATTATTGTTCTCTCAAGGCTTTTATTTAAGGGTTATCTGAGTTCTGTCAGAGGTTTGGTCCTGTACCTCCCAACAGCAGAAGGACCATGAGGTCTGAGGCCGTCTTGAGCTGAGCCACGTCCTCCTCCCTGTCGCTGTCCACCGTCTGAGCCACGACCTCCAGCAGACACTCCACCAGACCAGCATCCACCAGCTGAAGCTTGATCACATCTGAGAGAGAGAGAGTCAAGACAGATACTATTATATCTGAAGCTTCACAGCACACCTTCACGTCTAACAGGGATTTCACAACCCATATTAAAACCCTAGTGCTGCACCTCAGAGTTACAGTCGAGATCAGACACAGACTAATATCAGACAAACAAAACTCAACTCAGTCCCAGGCTAAACTGAACCACAGAAACTAAACCAAAACCAGGCTGTAATTAAAGCAATAAGCCCCAAGAAGCCGTGGTTCATTGCAGTAGTCTAATGCATAATCTACGGATAATACTTTTCAATTTTTTATGAATAAATCAATAAGATAAAAGGTTGTTTGATTTCAGCAATCATTAATTTGCATTATTTAGCCTTCAGACCACCCTTTTTGCCAGAAATTGGCATCAGCCACTAAAAAAAACCCCCAACACATCAGTTGACAAATATGTCAGACCATAAATCTGGTGCTTTTTAATGCACGCTTTCCCCTTCAAATGCATAACAGACTGAATTACATAATTCTCTGACCCAAAAAGACTAAACCAGACAAGTAATGCAACAAACGTTACACCATGACACAATTTCTAAGATATAAACAAATGCAATTCGTATGATTCCAAAAAAAAAATGCAGGATAACAATCCAACAGACCGAATATTGATGATTCATACAGTGTCAGCGAATGAGACAACAGCCCAGGGGGGAAAACCCTGCATGATGGCTGTCTGAGGTCTGACTGTTGCAGACATATGGCCGTCTCACTACACATTTGGCTGGTTATGCAGCGCCTGCAGTGTTCAGGTACAGCACAGCTCAGCCTTTCCTCCTCTATATCACTCACACACACAAAAGCGCTCTTCCTGCGGCCCACGTGACTGGCAGAGCTTCGCCTGTAGTGCTGTGTAGTGGCTCTAAGTAGGCCGTTGTCTTGGAGACTGGCAGTATGGGATAGCGGCGCTGCGCGCTGAATGCTAACAACCAAAGCGGCACTTTCACACATGCTCTTGATGCTGTCGGCTTTCCATCTCCCACATCTGCTCTCGCTCTCCCGCTGCTTTTATCAAAACATACAGGAATTCTTACAGTTCAACTTTTTTATACATTTTATACGACTTTGCCCTCATACAGTACACTGCAAAAAGAGCTGTTAAAAAGATTAGATCAGAATAAATTAGATTAGAATAAATGCATGCTTGTTTATGTTTAAAACAAGTAAAATAATCTGAATTCAGAATAAAATCAAATACTGGGGGAAAAAATAAAAAAAATGAACACAAAATAATAAGACTTGTTTTTAATCAGGGTTATTATAGTTAACGAAAACCATTTAAAAAAATGTGGTACTTGAAATGAACGTTAACTGAAATAAAATATGATATTTAAAAAAAAACTTAATTTATTTCACATTTTCATTTAGTTTATCTTGATTTACTAAAATTGAATATATATATATTAGTGCTGTCAAACGATTCATTGCGATTAATCGCATCCAAAATAAAAGTTTTTGTTTAGATAATATCTGTATACTGTGTATATTTATTATGTACTATATATAAATACACACATATGCATGTATATATTTAAGAAAAATACATTGTTTATATATTAACTACATTTATATATAATATAAAATATAAGAATATATTATATAAATGTATAAACATGTAAAAATTTTCTAAATATATACTGTATGTGTGTGTATTTATATATACATAATAAATATACACAGTACACCGACAACAATTCTTGACCTGAACTAAAATAAATAAAATTGATCTTTATGTACTAAAATTAAAATATAAAAAATTACAGTAAACAAGACTATCTATCTATCTATCTATCTATCTATCTATCTATCTATCTATCTATCTATCTATCTACATTTAAAAACAAAACAATAACCAATAATTTTATCTTTAAAAAAAAAACATTTAAAGAAAAAAATAAGACTTGTATTAGCAGAATCAGTGTTATTGTGGTTAACTAGAACTAAAACATTTTCGTTGCTTGAATAACGACAACAATTCTTGACCTGAACTAAAATAAATAAAATTGATCTTTATGTACTAAAATTAAAATATAAAAAATTACAGTAAACAAGACTATCTATCAATCTATCTATCAATCTATCTATCTATCATCTATCTATCTATCTATCATCTATCTATCAATCATCTATCTATCTATCATCTATCTATCTATCATCTATCTATCTGTCATCTATCTATCTATCAATCAATCAATCATCTATCTATCATCTATCTATCTATCTATCTATCTATCAATCAATCAATCATCTATCTATCATCTATCTATCTATCTATCTATCTATCAATCAATCAATCATCTATCTATCATCTATCTATCTATCTATCTATCTATCAATCAATCAATCATCTATCTATCATCTATCTATCTATCTATCTATCTATCAATCAATCAATCATCTATCTATCATCTATCTATCTATCTATCAATCTATCTATCTATCTATCTAT
>NW_015505955.1:302116-313755 GCF_001515645.1 Sinocyclocheilus grahami
ATCTATCATCTATCTATCTATCTATCTATCTATCAATCTATCATCTATCTATCTATCTATCTATCTATTTATCTATCTGTCTATCTATCATCTATCTATCATCTATCATCTCTCTATCTATCTATCTATCTGTCTGTCTAGAGGATAGATGTTAAGGATGTTTTGTTGGCAAAAACAAACACTTTATTCACAGAACAAATAACACCTTATTATCTGTTTCCCTTCAATACACACTTCAACATTCAAGTTTCACCATCTAAACACACACTTGCTCTCTTTCACACACAGCTTTCTTTCAGGTGCACATTTCAACGCCGCTTCAAATCCTCAGACGCGCTCGCAGACACATCGAGCAGCTGACCGCGGCTGGAGGATTTGCCTTCAAATAAGCAAATCCAGACCGCAGCTGTAAGCAGACCCCAGAGTCCTATTTTGAGGAAACGATGGTGATGGCAATGGCAGTGATAACACTTATTATCCAAACAGAGAAGAAGCCGAGAAATCTCACGCATCTGCATAATTGTAGCTTTCTCTCCCGCGACTCAACCGCAGGCAATAGCCAGCGTCTTGGAAAATTCATTTTGAGATATTTTCACCATCAAATAAGCCAGGTTTTGCATTGTGAGAGATGTCGCTCTCTATAGCTTGGCCGGTTTTTATGTTCCAGCTTACATAAAAACAAAAAAAAATTGGTAAACTGATGATTTTTTAAGTATAATATTTTGAGCGTGAAATCTTGTTGGCTCATGCTCAAGCTTTCTGAGCCAAAACACAGCTGCAAACGCATGCATTCATTTCATAAAGTGTCTTGTTTCTAACCACAACAGGTGGCGGAGTTTGACTTTCTATATAAGTAACACAACACGCTCACAGCTGGGAGGAAAAGCGTTTGAGCTGCTGAACGCTGTCACTCAGTCAGTGGGTCAGTGGGTCTGCGCTCCACCAGCCATATCCATATTCAAGCCTGATCAACAACTCATGCTGAAAGCAAAAGCAGCACGACTAACTGATGCATTATGGAAATAACGGAACAGAAATACATCAACTGTGAATTAACAAAACACTCGTGATCATTTAAAACGCAAAGATAAAAAAAAAACTCCTTACAAACACGAACCAAGATACAGTGATGGTTACTGCTATGGTACTATATGTATACTATATTCATATATCTTTCCAATAATAAGGTTCTCCACAATACTTACAGGTTCAGTTTTTGATCATTTTGAGCTTATAGGCAACTGGCCGATAGTTTTATTTATTTTTTCATCAATTTCAAAGCCTAACAATAAAAAAAATTTTTTTTAAATGTATATGGTCAGATCTTAGCAATTTTGTGTCCGTCTGATGTTTGCCATCAATGTTATATTATTTATATATCAGCATTACATTAGTCTGCCTACAGCCTTGTTTATGGATTACTGCTATGGTACTATATGTATACTATATTCATATATCTTTCCAATAATAAGGTTCTCCACAATACTTACAGGTTCAGTTTTTGATCATTTTGAGCTTATAGGCAACTGGCCGATAGTTTTATTTATTTTTTCATCAATTTCAAAGCCTAACAATAAAAAATATTTTTTTTTTAAATGTATATGGTCAGATCTTAGCAATTTTGTGTCCGTCTGATGTTTGCCATCAATGTTATATTATTTATATATCAGCATTACATTAGTCTGCCTACAGCCTTGTTTATGGATAATCTTTTTTAGTTTTCAAAGTGTGAATTAATTAAATAAAAATAAATTATATATATATATATTGTATTGTATTTATTTTATTATTACATTTTATTAAAAAATTGCTTTATTTTAGCTATTTTATGTACATCTTACATGCTATAATTGCATTATTTAAATATCACGGAAAAAAAAACATTTGTCAATGGTGTGAGAACAATGTTTTGATTTTGTACTCAAAATCTAGACAAAAACACTCATTAGAAAGGTTTATTGATTGATTGATTGATTGATTAATTGCAATGTATTTAAAAAAGTTAAATTAAAACAAAGTAAGACTATAAGTCAAAATAAGACAATCTATATACAAACCCAATTCCAAAAAAGTTGGAACACTGTACAAATTGTGAGTAAAAAAGGAATGGAATAATTTACAAATCTCATAAACTTATATTTTATTCACAATAGAATATAGATAACATATCAAATGTTGAAAGTGAGACATTTTGAAATGTCATGCCAAATATTGGCTCATTTTGGATTTCATGAGAGCTACACATTCCAAAAAAGGTGGGACAGGTAGCAATAAGAGGCCGGAAAAATTAAATGTACATATAAGGAACAGCTGGAAGACCAATTTGCAACTTATTAGGTCAATTGACAACATGATTGGGTATAAAAAGAGCCTCTCAGAGTGGCAGTGTCTCTCAGAAGTCCATAAAAAAGAGCTGATTGGCGTGCATTATTCTCCACATATAGCACGATCTGAACCCAAAACACGTTTTGTCAAAAAAGCTGGTTTTGTCCACTTTCAAGGCATCGTGAGTTCACGTTTTACTGCAGAAGCTGACAAGCGCCCTTGTTGTTTTCCATTTTAGCGAATCAGCGCGCTGTATTCAGGTCAAATAAAAGCTGAAACGTTTTCACGGAAGCTTGCAAAAGCAGCACGTTACAACGGGGAGGGAAAAACTCTGTGTATTGCGTGTAATCACATCCATACAGTTTATGATCACAACAATAACAACATTTGTCAGGCATCTACATTGTCATCTGAGGAGATTTCAAAGATTAAACCAGTGTTTTTTTTTATCTCTAAAACATGAAATGAGGAGTTATCTGCTTTTGCCAAAAAACGACTGTTGGAGTTATCTGCTTTTGCTATAAAACAAACTTTTAATATGTAAAAAAAAACATACTTTCAATGAACTTTAATTTTGTAAATTACCTGTATTTGTTTACGTTATTATTACTTAAACAAAACAACCCAACTGCAGTTTGATTGATATTACTTGGAATGCGCAATAAAAAAACATGATTTCTGAAAAAAAAAATAGAAATGGAGTTATCAGTTTTTGCAAATGAACTCTTCATATATATATATATATATATATTTATTTATTTATTTTCCCCAGGGTATCAAAAAATACGCAAACAGAAACACTTTCTTTCATAGAACAAATAACACCATTGACAACAAAAAAAACATGACTTAACCTGCTACCATGCTAAACACAAAGTAATGTACTTATTGTAAGTGTTTTCCCAAAAGACACTATACTGACTGGTTCATGCCTGTTCAATCATTATATAATGTTGATCACTGCGATTCTCACCATTCTCAGCGAGTGGTGCCAACACCTCGAAGATCATCTCCTTCTTCTCATGCTCCACCTGCTTACGGAAGAGTCGAACCAGCTCCTCGGCAATATTAGTAGAGGCAAACTGCTCCTTACTGGACTCTGTTTGAGGATCAGGCAAAAGAGACGTGCAAGCTTTATCCAACATGTTCTGATGTATTTTAATATATGGAAATCTGGATATGTAGTAGGCAGTGTGACTGAATCGAATCGGTAACTCACCAAGCTCTGCCAGGTTGCCAAAGGCAATGAGGCACATCTCGGTGAGCGCGGTGTTTTGAGAATGAACTCCCAGCAGTCTGACCAGTGTGGGGATCACACCCATGCTGATCAGCTGAGCCTGCAGCGAGTCTAGAGAGGAAAGACAAAACAGCAGATTCTCTTTACTCGGGTTCATGCAGATCTTTTTCTGACAACACAGAAAATATATTAGTCATTTACATTAATGGTTAAGTATTATGTATTCATCATTCTTCTGGCAATTACATTGCAATAAATTGAGTTTATCCAAACACAATTTTTTTTTATTAAAAATATTTATATCCAATGCCACACACAATAATCTGATTTTCACCATGAATAAAACTGTGGTAGCTTGCTATCCTCCACCACTGTCATCAAAAATAAGTTTGTATCAGTGTTGTTATCGATAACTACAAGTGAAACTAAAACTATTAAACATAATTTTTGTAACTGAAATAAAGCTTATAAAATATTAAGAAATACAAATATTGAAGAAAAAAACAACAACAAAATGAAAACACTTGAACAAAAATGAGAAATTAACAGAAATTAGGAATTAATAGAAATAAAAAGGAATTAATAGAAATAAATATTTTAAGTATTAAAATGACTAAAACTAAAATGAATTAAAGCTATATATAAATAAAAAACAAACTAATAAAAATGACAAAAGCCCATAAAATTAAATAAAGAAATTAATTCAAATTAAATTTTCAAAAAAATTGAATTCTAAATATTTAATGAACTAAAAGTGTAAAATGCAAAAATTTTATTTTAGTGTAATTCACTGATCCACTCAGAGCTTAATGTGTACATTTATGTTTTCCAAAATATATTACTTTTACTATTTTATTTTTAATTATGACTCAAAGTTTCTTTTTTTATGTACATGATTTCATTTATTCAGCAAATCTTCTAAAACTAAATTATGTTCAAAGTAATCAAAAATTAATATCCTGCAATGTTTGAACAGGCTAGAGGCTGAAAGAGTTCATGAACCAGCTCAAAGTATTACAGACTGTACATAAAATGCAGCCACATTATTTACTGCTCTGAGATTTCATTTTTGTAAAGTGCTTTGCTGAGTACAGAAAATTGCTAGTACAGAAAATATAGTCTTGACCTAAAAATGTGAAAGATAAATCAAGACCACAGTGGAACAAAGGACTGCTTAGCCATCACATTTCATGTACATACACGGGTCCTTCACCACTGAAAATACTTGGTTCAACCACACTTGTTTTCCAGTAGAAATATCCAAATGTCTTTAGAACAGAAATCTACCTGAGAATTACTCTTGCATTAAATTTTAATATATTTTATAGAGAATATCTTTTTGGTAATTTTGGCAGACTTTTTAGTGGTCAACACATACATTACCAGGGCTCATATATTTGGTCTTTTTAAATTATTAGCATCAGCCTGTAAGTTTTTCTATTTGGCTGATATTTTGACTTATTTTTAGTGGTTGACTAATACATTACCGATTTATCAACTGATATTTGGCATTTTTAAATTACTGGCATCGGCTTAGAAATGTTCAGTTTGGGCAATAAGTGTTAAAAGCAGCTTTTTGACAGCATTAAAAATGACAGCATCTGAGCGCAACTGTATGCTGCACAATATACAATTTGCCACTATGTCATGTCACTGTGTACTGCATGTAAAATCAGTCTTACCTGGACTTCATTTGAGAAAATATAATTCCCAGTGTGCACAAACTTACCAGATTACAGAGTAAAAAAAAAAAAACAATATCGGTTGACATCTAGTTATTTTTAACATTGGCTTTATATCGCTCACTGGCCACCCTGTTCTCCAAGATATCGGCATAGGCCATTAAAAAAATACTGGTTGACAACTACTTATTTTATCATCAGCTTTATATAGGCCATTGGTCACCCTGCTCTCCAAGATATCAGTATCAGCCATTAAAAAAAAAACTATATCGTTTGACAACTACTTATTTTAATATTGGCTTTATATGGGCCATTGGTCACCCTGCTCTCTAAGATATTGTATCGGCAATACATTTTTAAAAATCTATATCGGCAGTCAACTACTTATACTGGTTGACAACTACTTATTTTATCATCAGCTTTATATAGGCCATTGGTCACCCTGCTCTCCAAGATATCAGTATCAGCCATTAAAAAAAAAATCTATATCGTTTGACAACTACTTATTTTAATATTGGCTTTATATGGGCCATTGGTCACCCTGCTCTCTAAGATATTGTATCGGCAATACATTTTTAAAAATCTATATCGGCAGTCAACTACTTATTTTAATATCGCCTTTAGATCACTCATTGGCCACCCTGCACTCCGAGATATCGGTATCAACCATAATAAATAAATAAATATCGGTTGACAACTACTTATTTTAATATCGACTTATTATGCTCATTGGTCACCCTGTTCTCTAAAATATTGGTATCGGCCATTAAAAAAATCTAATCGAATTCATATCACTCATTGGTCACCCTGCTCTCTAAGATGTTGGTGTCGACCATAAAAAAAAATATGGGTTGACAACTACTTATTTTAATATCGGCTTTATTTCTCTCATTGGTCACCCTGCTCTCTTAAGATATTGGTATCAAGAATAAAAAAAATCAATATCGGTTGACAACTACTTATTTTAATATCGGCTTTATATCACTCAATGGTCACCTCGCTCTCCAAGATATCAGTATCAGCTTTAAAAATAAATAAATACATATTGGTTGACAACTTCTTATTTTAATATTGTCTTTATATCGTCCATTGGTCACCCTGCTCTCTAAGATATCGGTATTGGCCATAAAAAATAAATATCGGTTGACAATTACTTATTTTAATATTGGCTTTATATGGGCCATTGGTCACCCTGCTCTCTAAGATATTGTATCGGCAATACATTTTTAAAAAGCTATATCGGCAGTCAACTACTTATTTTAATATCGCCTTTAGATCACTCATTGGACACCCTGCTCTCCGAGATATCGGTATCAACCATAATAAATAAATAAATATCGGTTGACAACTACTTATTTTAATATCGACTTATTACACTCATTGGTCACCCTGCTCTCCAAGATATCGGTATCAGCTATATAAAAACTAAATAAACACATACCGTCTGACAACTACTTATTTTAATATCGACTTATTATGCTCATTGGTCATCCTGTTCTCTAAAATATTGGTATCGGCCATTAAAAAAATCTAATCGAATTCATATTCATATCATTGGTCACCCTGCTCTCTAAGATGTTGGTGTCGACCATAAAAAAAAATATGGGTTGACAACTACTTATTTTAATATCGGCTTTATTTCTCTCATTGGTCACCCTGCTCTCTTAAGATATTGGTATCAAGAATAAAAAAAATCAATATCGGTTGACAACTACTTATTTTAATATCGGCTTTATATCACTCAATGGTCACCTCGCTCTCCAAGATATCAGTATCAGCTTTAAAAATAAATAAATACATATTGGTTGACAACTTCTTATTTTAATATTGTCTTTATATCGTCCATTGGTCACCCTGCTCTCTAAGATATCGGTATTGGCCATAAAAAATAAATATCGGTTGACAATTACTTATTTTAATATTGGCTTTATATCGCCCATCGGCCACTCTGCTCGCTAAGATATCGCTATAAGCCATAAATAAAAATCAATACTAGTCAACCACAACTTATTTAATCTTAAAGCTCACTAAATGTATCATTTTATGTCTTGTTTATGTTTACTAACAGTCATATTTTGCACAGCTGCACAAGTAAGCCCTTAAATACCCAGTGAAAAGATGTTTCAGTTTGTCTAGAAATGTCTCGATGAGACACAAAGATGTGGGTGGCACCGGCACACATCTAGTGCCATCAATTTGTCAGGAAGCAGATGTTGATCAGTAAATTCAACGAAGCAAAGAGGAGACGGCAGCTGAGAGCTGTGTTAAAGAAGACGGCCCAGGCAGAGGAAAACATCCACAATTAAAAAAGGAGAAAATGTTATTGAGTATGATAGACCATGGAAGCAGAGTTTGGTACAAAGAATTGTAGCACATAACCTTTAAAACATTTATGCAACAGAAGTCCCTTCATCACGTTTAATAAACAGTTGACAGTCCAAAATGCTTCCTCCCTACTTCATAATTGCTTGTTATTTGCTTTATCGACCACAGAAGCTTTGCTGGTCAGAGCAAGAGGAACATTTGAGCAACAGTTATTGGCTAAATGTATCACATGAGAAAACACAACGTAACCAGCCTTGGCAGAACTGGACATTAGCCAGAAATCATTGAGGAACTCCTGCCAGTAATCGAAGCCCAAATCACGTCAAGGAAATGTCAACCGGGGACCTGCAGATCTCACTGATGGAGAATGAGTCACGTTTCCTAACGGCCAGAGACTTAATGTGCTCGGCAACTATCTGAGCACCGCCCGCTGCGTCAACTGCACTTCTGCCCTCATCTGCAAAACAAAGAGGTCACATAAAAAAAGAAATAAACAATAAAAAAGGCAACCAATAACACAAAGAAACATCAACCTGGAACAGAATGACAGAAAAGAGGGTGTTAAAGGAATAGTTCAAGTCTTCCCAAACGATTCACATGATTCAGTCGCAGAATTTTCCTTTTTGGTTGAACTATTCTTTTAATGGAGGGACAGGCTGGGATATTCATGAATGCATACTTATGGAATGTAATATGACAACTGATAACATTACATGGAGAACACAAGAAAATAAGCATTTTGAGATAAAAGAAGAGCAAATGAGATCAAAAACTGTCTGCTGAAAATGCACATTACTCCAGCACTGGATTTGTTTACAGCTGTCAGGTTGACATGAGATGCAGACGTAACTAAAGGCAAAACCAGAGACCAGAAGTGCAGCAGAAGCACAGCATACAGAATCCAGACTGCAGCAGAATCGCTAACAAGGGAAGGTGTTAAAAGATCCACAGAGATGCCGAGGTCCGGCGGAGTCCAGCATTATGTACACAGAGCATCAAAGTCAAGAGTGTGACTGGATCTTCTGACTGTCAGCTATATGGTTAAAGCAGCAAAATAAGAGATCTA
The DNA here is from genome assembly GCF_001515645.1 of Sinocyclocheilus grahami. Taxonomy (NCBI): domain Eukaryota; kingdom Metazoa; phylum Chordata; class Actinopteri; order Cypriniformes; family Cyprinidae; genus Sinocyclocheilus; species Sinocyclocheilus grahami. Next base: position 310,752 of record NW_015505955.1, read on the forward strand.
AATTATGAGTACTCAAAAATTTAATGACAAAAGGTTTTAAAAGTAGAGCCCGACCGTTATGGGTTTTTGGGGGCTGATACCGATACCGATATTAGGGAGTAAAAAAAGGCAGATATCGATATATCTGCCGATATTCTTTGTGTATATTATAGTACAGTACCAGTTAAAAGTTTGGACACTTTCCCATTCGTGTGTCCAAACGTTTGACTGGTACTATATACAGAATACAGTATATACATAAACAGAATATACATACATAAACACATTTTTTGCAATGATCTCTCAAATGTGGTGATCAAACACTTATAATGATGTGACAAAGATATGTAATGGAGGCACGGCATTTAACAATTTAACAATAAACTTTATTATCCAAAATGAGTGACATCAGTGCACTTAACAGTAAAGTTGAAGTTTATTCAACTTTATTTCAATTAAATTCCATTCAACTTTATTCCTTTGAAGTTTATTTCACTTCGGAACATTCATTCACGGATTAGTGCTACTGTCTTCACACACAGACGAAACTTACTAGAGAAGTGTGAAGTGTCACATAATATACCTCTGTAAATAAATAAAATTTAAATTCACGTCTCGCGCACTTTAATGCTCTTTAAATTTAACGTGTACGTTCCCTTGGAACTGGAATCATGGCGGAATATCATGTGAAGTCCACTTCACAGGGCACTTACGGTCAAATAAGACAACGCTTGAATGCTGCTGCCTAAACAAGAGATCTCCTTACTGAAGTGAAAGTATTGGCTGGTGTCACTATCTCGCGAACGTGGTGGCGGATTCTCCACCAAATTCGGGGAATCCCTTCAGCTCGAGGAGCCCTCTCGAATGCCACCCGCTGCACGTCGGTAACCGTGGCGGGTGGCATTCGTAATCGACGCGGGGGTGGTCTCATTCGAAAGGGGGCCTCGAGACGTACACTCGATTCGGTGTTCGAGAGGGTTCCTCGAGCTGAAGGGATCCCTGAATTTGGTGCAGATCCGCCGCGCCATTACAGAGATATGGTCGTTCAAAGTTTCAATGGTATTCCATACACTTAAGCTTTAAAGCGTTTCATCCAGGTCTCCAGTAGCAAACAATGAAGCACACTCTGCTGGACAAACTACGTGATTACACCATTTAATCTGCGTTTTATGTTCTGTAAAAAAAAATGTCTTATCGGTATCGATATATCTGCGACAGGCTCATATCGGCTGATAAAATCGGCAAAACTATATATTGGTCGGGCTCTATTTAAAAGCAACATGAAATGGAATATGCAACCTAATTTACTTTTGTAGCATGATGTATTTCAAGAGAAAAATGCTATTCAGCGAGAAGAACAAACGTAGGGTGGGACTCGACATTATACATTGGGAAAAACTCAACAGTAGCATCTGGAAAAGTTTAAATGTTATGGTGTGGTGATGTTTATTTATTTACGCCATGCCAGCATCAAGGCTATTTTCATGGCGATCTCAGAATAAAGTACACAAGGTATACAATTAACAAAAAGTTATAAAAGACATTTTAAATCTACACTAGACTAAATATATAAAATACATTCAGGTGATACATTTTTAAATAAATCAGTTAAACACACCTCTGTTGTCTATTTACATTAACAACAGTACAATCTAATGAAATATGCTTCACAATCCTTTTTGTTTGGCAAGTAAGGCATGATGGTGGTTGCTCACCTTTTAATAAATATCCACGTGTAAGTTTTGTATGACCTAAAAGACACCTTGAACAAACAACTTGGTCATACCTAGATTTAAAATTAGTATAAAATATTTTTATTACACTAGGATTTGCGTTGTGACGTCAGATAAAACCAAAAGTCATTTTCAGAGGTAAGTGTGCAGTAAGATATTATTTTTTAATAACATTTTTGGAAAATGTGCACAGATGAATCTCACTCCTACAGGATCAACTGCTGGTCAAGCTTGGACAACATCAATAACCACAAAAAATAATTTGAATCAAAGTTTCAATGGTATTCCATACACTTAAGCTTTAAAGCGTTTCATCCAGGTCTCCAGTAGCAAACAATGAAGCACACTCTGCTGGACAAACTACGTGATTACACCATTTAATCTGCGTTTTATGTTCTGTAAAAAAAAATGTCTTATCGGTATCGATATATCTGCGACAGGCTCATATCGGCTGATAAAATCGGCAAAACTATATATTGGTCGGGCTCTATTTAAAAGCAACATGAAATGGAATATGCAACCTAATTTACTTTTGTAGCATGATGTATTTCAAGAGAAAAATGCTATTCAGCGAGAAGAACAAACGTAGGGTGGGACTCGACATTATACATTGGGAAAAACTCAACAGTAGCATCTGGAAAAGTTTAAATGTTATGGTGTGGTGATGTTTATTTATTTACGCCATGCCAGCATCAAGGCTATTTTCATGGCGATCTCAGAATAAAGTACACAAGGTATACAATTAACAAAAAGTTATAAAAGACATTTTAAATCTACACTAGACTAAAATTATAAAATAGATTCAGGTGATACATTTTTAAATAAATCAGTTAAACACACCTCTGTTGTCTATTTACATTAACAACAGTACAATCTAATGAAATATGCTTCACAATCCTTTTTGTTTGGCAAGTAAGGTGCGTTTTATGTTCTGTAAAAAAAAATGTCTTATCGGTATCGATATATCTGCGACAGGCTCATATCGGCTGATAAAATCGGCAAAACTATATATTGGTCGGGCTCTATTTAAAAGCAACATGAAATGGAATATGCAACCTAATTTACTTTTGTAGCATGATGTATTTCAAGAGAAAAATGCTATTCAGCGAGAAGAACAAACGTAGGGTGGGACTCGACATTATACATTGGGAAAAACTCAACAGTAGCATCTGGAAAAGTTTAAATGTTATGGTGTGGTGATGTTTATTTATTTACGCCATGCCAGCATCAAGGCTATTTTCATGGCGATCTCAGAATAAAGTACACAAGGTATACAATTAACAAAAAGTTAT
>NW_015505955.1:314129-342626 GCF_001515645.1 Sinocyclocheilus grahami
ACATCAATAAAATAATTTGAAAAGCACCAATATCATCAAGAAAATATGTTGGTGAAGGTTATAACACAAAGTACATGAACACATGAACATGCATTAAAGCCTCCACAAGAAGCCATTATTTACATAATTTATTCTGGAAATGTAAACATTCAGCACAGTTAATCTTTTTTGACTGGCTGGTTTATGATATCTTTAAGAAAATAATAGTAATTTAATTTTTAGAAAATGTGAGCTGCTGGAAATAAAAAAAAATAGAATATTAGATGAAAAACTCAAAGTTAAATGAAAATGTAGCATTTGCAACTAACTAAATGAAACAAAATAATTTTAAGCTGATGTACTAAAATAAAAAAAAACTAAATAAATAAAAATCAATTAATGCTAAATAGAAATATTACAAAATTAATAAAAAGGAGAAGCACATAAAATTACCAAAACATCACCTAAAATTAAAACAATAAGTAAATAATTAAACAGTATATAAATAATACTAAAATATGACTGCTGATTGCCTGTGCAAAACCCAAAGCCACAATACTACACCGTTGTTGAGGTTTTTAGCATCTTGCTAGGTGGTGGGAGGGTTGTTGCTTACTAGCCAAACTTTTAAAAAAAAGCCCATTTCCAAGTCTCCTATCTTCACTGTCCTGCATTACAACATGCTTTGACTACCTAAATAAAAGTGAATCATGAATCTGACGTTCAGTCTCTTACACAGCACTTTAGACATACTTGTCATAGAAACAAAACTCTGTCTTAACCTGTAAGTTTTCCAGTAAGCTCTGTGACCAGATGACGGTGTTTGTGTGTCAGACATGAGTCAGCTTAGCTGGTATGAACATTGTTTCAGGTTTGTTTACACTGATGCTTGCCCACGCAGAGTCTACGACAACTGCCTTCTACCACACAAATCGAGAAGACAGAAAACAAGAAGAGAGAACGTGATTTAGACGCAACAAAACAAAGTAAAAGATCTGAATACTGAAAACAAAGACATTGAATGATTCCCAAATTGGCTCCTGTGATTGGTTTTGGACGCTGTGCAGTGAAAAAGACAGCTACTACGTGGGGTTTGCAAGCCGACGAAGCCCTTGAGTGAAATGCATGACGATGACATGTGTCATCTCTGTCAAAGGGTCAGAGCCATCCGGGATCAAGTTCAGCTGCCCCGTCAATCAGCTTCACCATTAAACACATCTGTGTCCATTTGCCAAGGGCTCCTAATGCAATGCCATTTGTGTCTCTCTGTTAGTAGCCACATAAATCAACTAAGTATTTGGAAACTGAACCGTTATCATCACTTTTTACTTAACTGCTAGTAATACATTTCAGTATTAAAGAACATTCAAATACTAATTAAAGAGCAAAATTATTTTTAAATAATTATTTCATCATTTCAGTTTTGCAACGAAACAGATGTGTACGGCTTCTGTGAATCTGTGTTTATATCTTACAATATTAATGTCTGTGCTGTCACTGCTGTAGAAATATACCTCTATCTGAAGTCTTCATAGTACATAGAAAGTCATATGTATGACATAAAAAAAATGTATTATGATATACTAAATTACAAATCAAAAAGTCAAGAGTATGACATACTAAGTCATAATTATGACAAAAAATAATTAGATACTAAGTGACTGTGACAATTGTGACATAAAAAGTTGATGGTATAAGATTTGAAACTAAGTCACAATTAGGATGTAAAAAGTCAAAATGAGATGAGGTAAGTCATAATTTTGAAATAGAAGGTAAAAACAAATGAGATACCAAGTCACCAATTTGAAATAAAAATTCAAACTTCATAATTATGAAATAAAATTCAAATTAATGACATACTAAGTCATCCGTAAGTCACAATTATGAGATAAAGTCAGAATTGACAATTCAAATCTAAAATACTAAGTCACAATTAAGACTTTTTTTTTTTTTTTTTTTTTTACAGTAACTGTACCTCTGTAATTCATAGGATAGGTTTGCCCATAACTGGTCAAATAAATAAATCATACCTGAAATGCCTAGTAAACAGTCTGTCCACACCTCTGCCCACAGATTGAAGAAGAGCTGGCCTCACTTCATAAGGAACGAACTGAAAAAATCAGAATATTAGATGAAAAACTCAAAGTTAAATGAAAATGTAGCATTTGCAACTAAACTAAATGAAACAAAATAATTTTAAGCTGATGTACTAAATAAAAAAAAAACTAAATAAATAAAAATCAATTAATGCTAAATAGAAATATTACAAAATTAATAAAAAGGAGAAGCACATAAAATTACCAAAACATCACCTAAAATTAAAACAATAAGTAAATAATTAAACAGTATATAAATAATACTAAAATATGACTGCTGATTGCCTGTGCAAAACCCAAAGCCACAATACTACAACGTTGTTGATGTTTTTAGCATCTTGCTATGTGGTGGGAGGGTTGTTGCTTACTAGCCAAACTTTTAAAAAAAAGCCCATTTCCAAGTCTCCTATCTTCACTGTCCTGCATTACAACATGCTTTGACTACCTAAATAAAAGTGAATCATGAATCTGACGTTCAGTCTCTTACACAGCACTTTAGACATACTTGTCATAGAAACAAAACTCTGTCTTAACCTGTAAGTTTTCCAGTAAGCTCTGTGACCAGATGACGGTGTTTGTGTGTCAGACATGAGTCAGCTTAGCTGGTATGAACATTGTTTCAGGTTTGTTTACACTGATGCTTGCCCACGCAGAGTCTACGACAACTGCCTTCTACCACACAAATCGAGAAGACAGAAAACAAGAAGAGAGAACGTGATTTAGACGCAACAAAACAAAGTAAAAGATCTGAATACTGAAAACAAAGACATTGAATGATTCCCAAATTGGCTCCTGTGATTGGTTTTGGACGCTGTGCAGTGAAAAAGACAGCTACTACGTGGGGTTTGCAAGCCGACGAAGCCCTTGAGTGAAATGCATGACGATGACATGTGTCATCTCTGTCAAAGGGTCAGAGCCATCCGGGATCAAGTTCAGCTGCCCCGTCAATCAGCTTCACCATTAAACACATCTGTGTCCATTTGCCAAGGGCTCCTAATGCAATGCCATTTGTGTCTCTCTGTTAGTAGCCACATAAATCAACTAAGTATTTGGAAACTGAACCGTTATCATCACTTTTTACTTAACTGCTAGTAATACATTTCAGTATTAAAGAACATTCAAATACTAATTAAAGAGCAAAATTATTTTTAAATAATTATTTCATCATTTCAGTTTTGCAACGAAACAGATGTGTACGGCTTCTGTGAATCTGTGTTTATATCTTACAATATTAATGTCTGTGCTGTCACTGCTGTAGAAATATACCTCTATCTGAAGTCTTCATAGTACATAGAAAGTCATATGTATGACATAAAAAAAATGTATTATGATATACTAAATTACAAATCAAAAAGTCAAGAGTATGACATACTAAGTCATAATTATGACAAAAAATAATTAGATACTAAGTGACTGTGACAATTGTGACATAAAAAGTTGATGGTATAAGATTTGAAACTAAGTCACAATTAGGATGTAAAAAGTCAAAATGAGATGAGGTAAGTCATAATTTTGAAATAGAAGGTAAAAACAAATGAGATACCAAGTCACCAATTTGAAATAAAAATTCAAACTTCATAATTATGAAATAAAATTCAAATTAATGACATACTAAGTCATCCGTAAGTCACAATTATGAGATAAAGTCAGAATTGACAATTCAAATCTAAAATACTAAGTCACAATTAAGACTTTTTTTTTTTTTTTTTTACTTTATGGAATTTTTGAGACTTTTTGACCCTTTATGTCAAAATTATTACCTAGTACTTTATAATTTTGACTTTGTCATAATTATGATTTTTTTTTCGCTGTGTGGTGGAATTGGCCTTCCCTACATATTAGCTACAAACAAACAGATAAATAAATACATACATAAAGAAATTAACTGTTTTAAAGGTACACTGTAAAACATATTGAGCGCACTCACATGAGCTGAAGACTCATTATATCAGCTGCATAATAAAACTGCAGTTTTCTTTCTCATTTTTGACGTATTTTTTATTAAACATGAAGTTTAGGTGGTGCATTATAACATGCTCGTCCCTTTTTTTTAAAGCCAACAGGCTATAGTTACCTCACAGCATGCAGGGCCAGATTTACCTCTTTTCGTGACATAGGCAAAGCTAATTTTGGGCCCCCCTTCCCTATTAATATAATAGGCCTAATATTACCACCCAAGCAAACAAAAATATTTCTTAATCAGTGAAACCGTTACAGTATTTTCTATTGCAATAAGCACTTGCGTTCAGTCAATAAAAATCGAATGTAGTTCTTAATTTGTTTGAGAAGTGAGAAAGACCATATAACCACTTCGGGAGTGCATTATTTCTCTAATAATTTTAACAGCCTGGAGTCACAACCACACATCAATTGTTCAGTTGATTTGTTTCAAGATATTTAACATGTTTCTGTCCTGAAACCTCGTGTGTGTTGAACTATTTTTGCACCTCATCCCAAACCTTCCGTTGCAAATTCCAAAACGTCATTTTAGAGCTGATAACAGAGGCTTGAGCCATTGATATGCAGGCTAACTCAGTTATTAATGCAGTCTAACGCAGTTATTAGAGAGAGAGAGCGAAAGAGAGAGATTAAGTGCGTGTGAATACCTGCGTCTGTGCGTCTCTCAGCAGCAGCATCTACTAATAGCGAATCTTTAAGTTGAACTGCTTCAAGAACCTCGCTACTGAGAAATGTCATGTAGCTTTTCAGCTGCGAAACATAGACACGTGCCTAGAATGCCTATGCGTAAATCCGGCCCTGCTCACACAAATGAAGCATGATTTGCTGCCTGTTAATTGTTTAGGTGTTAGGGGAGTGAAATTCTCGCTCTAGAGAGAATTTGATTGAAAAACAATCTATGCAGTGCAGTATGAGTCAGCAATATTTTTCAACTGTAAATTTTAAATTGTATATACAAATTAAAAGTGAATTTGTCAATGTTAGTACATAGTAGTACACTAATATAAACACAAATAGAGTAAAAATCACTTTTAAGATATGATTGATGTTTTATAGGTTTAAATAGCCGCAGATGGGAGTCACTGGATTAATTCAATAAATCTGCAGAAAAATGGCTGCGTCCTCATCTTTCCATCAGTCAAAATCACTCGATCCTGAGCGGGCAAATAAAGCAAAACACATTACAGCCATAAAATATTTGTACACTCTCTCTACAACGAAGGGAGGGAAAAAATGTGATATAATTTCAATCAACCACTGCTAGGTCATCAATATGATTCATGTACAAAATAATTACCAATGGACTAGTTAATTATTGATGCGAAAGTGTGCATGAATTCAATAATCTAGAGTCAAATTATTCCTCTTCCACCACATTCACGTTGGGACGTAGTGTGCCGATAGTATTGTGTATCGACGATAGTTAGAGATATTGCCTGTGGCTGATGCCTTTGACGATTATTATTAGGCTAGTATTACTATCTAATTAATATTAGGGCTTATTTGTTCCATCATATTTCTTTTTCCATGTTTTTTTACAGTGTTGTGCGTTATAACCAATCACACACGATTATGTTAAGCTTATGAATGCAGCGGCCAATCAGATGCGTTCAGATGAGTCATCGCTGAAAATGTTGTTCACTGCTCTCTCGCAAATTCTCTCATCACGAACAGCAATGTGCATAATATGTGCATAATATCATAAAATGTGCATGAAGTGCATAAACTCGTGCTAGACTGAACTTGTGATGATGGTCTTTGGTTCGTTGCTCGTTTTCTGTAGCTGCTTTTTGAATAACTGAGGAAATGTAAGCCTTATGATTAGTAACTTACAATGTTTCTATTGAATCATGTTAAATACAAATTCAGTCATATTAAAAACATTAGGCCGCTTTTAGCCTTACGCTGGAGTTGGTTCACTTCCCGGCTATGAAACTAATTAATTAAATAAATTAGCACGATAATAATAATACATGATAATATCGTGAATTGAGCATATCGCCCAACACTATTGGGACATCAACCAATCAGATTCAAGAATTCAGCAATGGTATAAGCTCTTGTACAATTACCTTTGGAAACCATGTGTGAAATGAAAACGTGCAGGAAAAGTTTAGCTAGACATCTTCTCGCTCAGCTATCAGTTGCTCTGCCCTCCTCATGTCACTCACTCAGACAACTGTAGCAGCAGCTCCCCTTCAGATCATCCCAGACACTCAGAGATACCTCACAGTAGATGCGGCGGGGCCGGAAAAAGGCTGAGGGAGCGATAATGGGCACTTACGGCTGTCGTAGCAGATGTTGCCGAGGGCTCGTCCCGTCTGGAGCAGTATTTCCTGGTCCTTACAGTTTAGCAGCTGAACCAGAGGAGGAATGAGTCCTGCTTCCACACACGGGCTCCTCATGAATTCTGCAGAGAAACGCAACCATTTCAGCTCAATCAGATAAACACTGACTGACTTGAAGCACAAGTTCACTTCCAGAATAAAAACCTGCTGATAATTTGCCAGTGTTGGGAAGGTTACTTTGGAGATGTAGTAGGATACAGATTACAAGTTACCCTATCTAAAATGTAATAAGCAGTGTAACTATTTAAATTGCTTTATTAATGTAACTGATTACATTTGATTACTTTTCAAAATTTCTAATGTTTTCAACTGTTAATCATTTTCAAACAACTAAAATCAGGCAGGGTTAACCTTACAGTAGTATTCAACACTGATTACTATCACTTTCCAAATCCTTTATCCCTTGAATTAAGATTATAATAATTTAATTTTAAAGCACAGCCACCACAAAATCAGACTTACTTTGAGATCATTCTGAGGTTAAATACAGATTTAAAACCATAACAAGAAATAGTTTAGTAGCTATGATACTGTTTTTGGAAAAAAAAATATATATAAATTGTATATACATTACCTATTTGTGTATATATATATATATATATATCCAAATAGGAAATAAAACAGTTATCGAATAAGCACGTGTCCTATTCTGTGTCCTAAACTGAAACATTGGTGTCTGATATATTAGAGCATTCACTGCAATTTATGAAAGATTTATGAAAGAAATCAATCATAAGTAACTGTAATTTAACTACACATTTATTTCTCAGTAACTGTAACTGATTACAATTACATTTATTTTGTAATTAAATTACGTAATTTAGTTACATGTAACTAGTTACTTCCCAACACTGTAATTTACTCACCCCCATGTCATCCAAGATGTTCATGTCTTGCTTTCTTCAGTCGCAAAGAAATTAAGTTTTTTGAGGAAAACATTCCAGGATTTTTCTCCATATAGTGGACTTCAATGGTGGCCAGCGATTTGAACTTCCAAAATGCAGTTTCAGAGCAGCTTCAAAGGCCTCTACACGATCCCAGCCGAGCAATAAGGGTCTTATCTAGCGAAACGATCAGTCCTTTTCTGAAAAAAAAATATATATTTATCCACTTTTTAACCACAAATGCTCGGCTTGCTCTAGCTCTGTGATACGCGTCTTCACACATCACGCAATCCTGTTATAAAGGTCATGCGCTGTTAGTTCTTCGTCTTTGTACTTCGGTTAAAAACTCCATCTCATTTTCTCCTCCAACTTTAAAATCATCTGACATCGCTGTTTTACCTTTTTTGTAAAGGGCGATTACTTTGAAATAGGAAATAAAACAGTTATCGAATAAGCACGTGTCCTATTCTGTGTCCTAAACTGAAACATTGGCGTCTGATATACTAGAGCATTCACTGCAATTTATGAAAGATTTATGAAAGAAATCAATCATAAGTAACTGTAATTTAACTACACATTTATTTCTCAGTAACTGTAACTGATTACAATTACATTTATTTTGTAATTAAATTACGTAATTTAGTTACATGTAACTAGTTACTTCCCAACACTGTAATTTACTCACCCCCATGTCATCCAAGATGTTCATGTCTTGCTTTCTTCAGTCGCAAAGAAATTAAGTTTTTTGAGGAAAACATTCCAGGATTTTTCTCCATATAGTGGACTTCAATGGTGGCCAGCAATTTGAACTTCCAAAATGCAGTTTCAATGCAGCTTCAAAGGCCTCTACACGATCCCAGCCGAGCAATAAGGGTCTTATCTAGCGAAACGATCAGTCCTTTTCTGAAAAAAAAATATATATTTATCCACTTTTTAACCACAAATGCTCGGCTTGCTCTAGCTCTGTGATACGCGTCTTCACACATCACGCAATCCTGTTATAAAGGTCATGCGCTGTTAGTTCTTCGTCTTTGTACTTCGGTTAAAAACTCCATCTCATTTTCTCCTCCAACTTTAAAATCATCTGACATCGCTGTTTTACCTTTTTTGTAAAGGGCGATTACTTTGTTTTTGCATGTTCGCTTTGTAAACACTAGGTCGTCTACGCGTGACGCGTGACCTTTCCAACATCACCTAATACAGACATGCATGCGCATCACAGAGCTAATGAGCATTTGTGGTTAAAGAGTGGATAAATATAAAAAATTTTTAAGAAAATGACCGATCGTTTCGCTATACCCTGGTGAAAAAAACCAGCCTAAGCTGGTTGGCTGGTCTTAGCTGGTTTAAGCTGGAAGTAGCTGGTTTTAAGTGGCCAAAACCCCTCTAAAACCAGCCTGCTGACCAGCTAAGACCAGGCAACCAGCTTAGGCTGGTTTTAGCTGTTTTAGATAAGACCCTTATTCCTCGGATGGGAACGTGTAGAGGCCTTTGAAGCTGCATTTGGACTTTCAAATCTTTGGCCACCATTGAAGTCCACTATATGGAGAAAAATCCTGGAATGTTTTCCTCAAAAAACTTTTTTTTTTTGCGACTGAAGAAAGAAAGACATGAACATCTTGGATGACATGGGGGTGAGTAAATTATCAGGAATTTTTTATTCTAAAAGTGAACTTATCCTTTAAAATCAGTATATATGTGTGGTAGAGTCAACTAGTGCTCTTTATGCACGTCTAAATCATGACTCCACAAAACATCCTTGAATGTACAAGATTGCAAATGGAAATACTACGGGTGGGCGATATAGCCTCAAAATTCTATCACAATATTTCAAGAATATTTGCGATAACGATATTTATGACAATATAGAAAAAAACATGGAACAATGTTTTATTAGTGATTGCAGCTGGCAGGCAGCAGCATTTATTATGCAAACAAAATCAAGGGCATTTTACATCCTTTTCCAATGAGCTACTGTCATCGATGAGAGACTATTTATCTTAATTCTTATTCCATCCAAGTAGCAATTTGTTTGTATTCTTTTAGAATTGATGACTAGATATTTTGATGTAAATGGTACCGAGGTATTACCATGTTTTAGATTGTAATACCTCAGTTCTCTTTTAGGTTACCATGGTATATGAATGTAATAATCATTTAGTAAACTGTATCATGTTATTTACTACTATTTTGGTATCCTAATATTTTTAAATTAGCTTCTATTTTTATATTTTCAGTTTTCTTTTTAATTTGGTATAAGTTCTAGTAATTCCGTTTTGTGCATTTGTCATTTTTATTAGCTTTTAAATATTTATTTTTAGTTTTATTTTATTTTTATTTCAGTTTTAATTTGAGTAATTTTAGTACTTCAACTTAAATGTATATTGGTTTCAGTTAGCTGCCAATGCAACATTTAAGATTTTAAATGTCATTTTTTGAATCTACTATTTATATATTTATTTATTTCAGATTTATTTGAATTAGCGTAAATAAATAAACGTTTTCATTTTAGTCAACATTAACAACACTGACAAGCAGCATCAGTCACGTTTTCAAAAAATTGAACTAAACAAAAAATATTTAATATTTTGAATGTTTAAATGTTTGTAAATTATTGAATTTCCAGAGAAATGATGTAAATAATGGCTTCTTATGGAAGGTTTAGTGCACAAGTTCAAGTGTTTCACTTAATATGTAGATTTTATTTCAGCTTTAATTCAATTAATATATTTAGTATTAATATAATTACATTTAAAATAAAATAAAATTGTATATATTTATTTAACCATTTTTAATAATTTTAGTTAACAACAACAACAACACAGGTGCTAAGGAACTACCATAATCAATGCACCATAGTAACAGCGCAGTATACCGTACTGTAGCAAATGCATCACTGAAATCCTAAAATGCATCCTGCTCCTGTTAGAAAGTGCTGGAGACGTTGCAGATGAAACGCAGATGTTCCCCGAGGAACGCTGACAGCCGAATGCCAGCAGGAGCTGCCAGAGATCTGGCACACCACCAGGCCACTGTCATTAGCTACCTAGCAAACTGCTAAAAGGCCATTCATTATTTTAACCTTTTTATCTCAGGCACTCTCCATACACTTCCAAACCCCAGCTCTATCTGTCTGAAGTGTGCTCTAAACACTTGTGTAATTAGACTAAAAGCTTTAGGTGAAGAAGCACACTGACTCTGCAAGACTGCAGGTTGCGCCTGCGTAATGTAAACCAGGCTGGTAAATACCAGAGCCTTGCAAATATTTAATAAAGTTAATTAAATCAAATTTAAAAAATAACAATTATTTATTTATTGATATATTTTTAAATATTTAGTACTTAAAAAACTGTGATCAGAGAGACTAATTAAGCTGAGCAAAGAACACAGAATGTGTTCGCACAATAAATTGAATTGCTGATTTGCTGTTGCATAAACAAGGTAACTTATCTGACGGCGAATGACTGGTTCTGTCAAACAGAGTTCAAAAACCGACTGAAATTACGTCTACAAAGCAAAAAGGAAAACTAGATTCTCAGCTCCACACAGAAAGCTCTCCTGTACACTAGTTTAGTCTGCCAAGCTGTTATTCAACCCTGTTAACATCACATCTGTGATTGGATTTTGAAAAGATAGACATCCACGGAGAATAATGTTGCCAAAAACAGTCAAAACTGGCAAATGGTACACTCATAAAAGCAAAATACATGTGAAATATTATAAATATTATGATATTATATAAATATAAAGAATTGAATCTCAAACACATTTACAATATTTGATCACATTTAGTGCTGTCAAACGATTAATCACAATTAATCGCATCCAAAATAAAAGTTTCTGTTTACATAATATGTGCGTGTGTGTATTGTGTACATTTATTAAGTATATATATATATATATATATATATATATATATATAAATACACACATACAGTATGTTTTGAAAATATTTACATGTATATATTTATAGTCATAATTTGTTATATATAAATGTATTTAATATATGAACATAACATTTTTCTTAAATATATGCATGTGTGTGAATTTATACATACAAAGTAAATATACACAGTACATACATATGCAAACAAAAACTTTTATTTTGGATGCAATTAATCGCAATTAATTGTTTGACAGCACTAATCACATTAATGACAAATTACATCTGTTGCTCGTATGAAACGGTTGTTTTTCTTCGGAAGACTTGGGTTAAAGCACTCGATTCATATGGATTATTATTATGATGCCTTTATGTACTTTTTGAAGCTTGAAAATGTTAATTACCTAGACTTTTAATGGGTGGACAGAATATTAGAAATGTCTTCATTTGTGTTTTGAATATGAACGAAAGTCTTACAGGTTTGAAACGACACGAGGGTGAGTAAACGATGACTGAATTTTCATTTTTGGGTGAATTATCCCTTTAAAATCTTCACATATTTAAAATATTTTACAGGCAGTGTAATAAAACCGCTAATAAAAATGATGACTTTTATATTTAAATCATGTAATGTAAGTAATGCATATTTTTAACGAAAAAACCTACATGCAATTAATATGAATTAGTGCTGTCAAACGATTAATCGCGATTAATCGCATCCAAAATAAAAGTTTTTGTTTACATAGTATATGTGTGTGTACTGTGTATATTTATTATGTATATATAAATACACACACATACAGTATATATTTTGAAAACATTTACATGTATATATTTATATTCATATAATTTAAATTATAAATATAATATAGATTATATATATTAAATATATAAACGTAACAATTTTCTTAAATATATACATGCATGTGTGTATTTATATATGCATAATAAATATACACAGTACACACACATATACTATGTAAACAAAAACTTTTATTTTGGATGCGATTAATCGCGATTAATCGTTTGACAGCACTAGTATTCATATATAATATTAATATTAATAACGCATTTATATTTCAAATTCATTTTCTGTACAGCATACATTCACATATTATTTAATTTTTTTAGCTATTTAATTGATAAATTAAAGCAATAATTGACACTTACTTTCAAAACAATTGTTAGATGCAGAAAAATGAAATTTTATCAAGAGTAGTAAATTAAAAGTGCTTACTGCAGTTATCTCAGGACTGCATCACGCGTAGTGCGGTGTGTTTAGGAGTCAACTCAATTTTAATCGGTTTGTCTGTTTTGAGATCGAATGGTTCTGCCGCGCTGATCTTATAGCTTACATGTCAATAGCAGTAATAAAGACATGCATGCTTGAACGGCCACAGACTTGACTGCAGCGTCAGTGAAACTGGGGGAGAAGAAGCAGAGAATAGCAGAGACGAACAAACAGACCTGAGTGGCAAAACAGGTTTATTTTATTATTTTAAAACAGGTTTCTATTAGGAATGATAATATAGAGCTGTACTAAGGCTAGTGAAATAAAGGCAGTATATTAAGGCTCTGAACTCACAAAAACGAAGAGACTGATTATTACAATGGCAGTTATTTTTATTACCTAAATCTTTCTTAAAGATTCACTCAGGGTTTTTTTTTTTCCATTACAAAAATGTATCTCTGAAGAACTGAACAGTACTTTTGAGGGGAAAAAAAGGAAAACAAATCATGAACGCGCAAAATGTAGATTTCAGTTATATCAGTAGCCTAAATAAACGGCATAACACGGGCCCAGTGTTATTTTATTATCATTGGGATACTATTATAGCAGGGCTTTTCAATTAGCTTCACTGGAGAGCTGGATTATCGAATTGAAAGAGCTCACATTTATATATAGGTTGGGAGTGTTGAGTATTGTGGATGTTGAGATTATTCATTTCTTTGTGAAGTATTTTCACTTTCCTTCCTCCTCCCCCTCATCCTCTTCCCAATAATAATAATAATATCAATAATAATAATAATGAAAATATTTGCCCACTGACAAGGATACCGACATTTAAACCCTGGGTGAAGACAAGGACCCGATCTGCAAACTGTCCGACCCGTGGTGGCAATGGGAAGTGACAATGGTTTGGACTGTATTGTGTTGTAAATATGAGGATCTCCTTGTCAGCATAGGCTGGTTTATGCCATTGTTGACTTTTGCGTGAAGCTGCATCCACACCACTAGGTGTCAGTAAGTCCAAAATGATGTAGGAAGCAACAACTGGCGACGCAGGAGCACTTACCATTTTTGGCCACCTCTGCAATGAGTTTGGCTACTTTTGGTGTACACGAGTTCTGCGCAGACAGAAGAGTGGGTATCATGGCAAGAACACCCATCTCCTGGATCTTTCCACTGGTATCAACATCTGAAAACAGAGCGAGGAACATCAGTAAATTACATGATTATCAGAAAGGATCTGACCTGCAAACACAAAGGTTTCAGATTCAGTCCACAAGCAGTGACCCAGGAAGTGAAGCATCATTGAAATAAAACACATGACATCTAGTCTAGATATGGTGATTTTGGTCTGACAGGTCCATATTGAACCTGTGAACAATTGAAACTTAATCGAATAACAGTTTCGGTTTTGCCCTCCAACGGTTATGAAAATACAATAATCTAGATAAAACGATTATTGCGCCCCATTCTGCACCTTTTCCAGCGCTACGCTTTCATTCCTCCATAAAAGCCCAATTTCACGTGCAAATCAGTAAAATCATGTAACGTGACTTTTGCAAAATGGGTCGTGCTTGATTTAGTATTAGATTTATTCATGTTTTTAAAAGCGTGAAAGAGAACTTGCGCTGCTCCTCAGAAAGATAACTTTATATGCGTTTAGAGACGGAGCAGAACACGGACATGTAAAGTCATCTTTTAGCTCAAGATGTGCACCTAAATGGTCAAATACATGCAAAAATGTGTTAAAATGCCGCGCTTAGTGATTATTCATGTATACCTTCATCGGTCATGTAATAAATGAATGTAAACAGTTGAGAATGAAAATACGCGTGGAACAGTAAATTGGATCTGTACTGCTCTTAAAGTGACAGCGGGTAATATTCCTGCTGCGACTCTGCGCTTAATATTAATCAAACAACAAAAGACAAATTCAAAATCCCACACTGCTCTTGGGTGAAGGACTTTTGTAGCTTTCATAAGAAACAAGGAAAGTTTAATTCTTACAGTGAAGACTATGCCATTTTATTTTACATTTGATTATTAATTTCTGTAGTAGGCTGTTAACTGATTGAGACTTGCATAAATAAAACCTTAAAGCACAGTTTGTTCTATTTCATTCTTTCTGACCGGAGGTGCACAGGACGAGTCTAATACAAACAAAGTCCCTCGTGACTAGGATGACTTGGGGTCCTCCTTATTTAACCCCGTGATTTCCTGCAGACTGTCCCTATAATCTTCTTGCGTGCATGTATTACAGGTCGAAGAATATTAAAGGAAGACACTTGGAATCCATTTTTTAGCTTCGCAACAAATCAGGTGTTGGTGTTCTCCAGAGGCTGCATCGGATTCAGTTGAATTCATCAGAATAATGTGGTGAGTTTGGTACATTTATGCTCAGGGTTCGTTTTCCCCGGCATTGTTTGGTGGCTAGATAGAGTGTTTTCGCTCTGTGGTGCTGTCGGATAGTACTGCAGTATCTCACAGCTGTAAGAGACCGCATTAAGAGTGGGTGCTGATCTGTGTGTATCTATTGGCGATTCTACTAAATGCTCTGCTGAATGCGTGTAGGCTTAGTTTGCATTCATGTATTAGGTGTGTACATTGTAAATGTTTAACATCAAGGATACATACATATTTATTTACACACAGATTGTTATTCAGATATATATCTGAACTAGTCCGGTGAAAAGGCTTTAATGAATATAGTGATAGTCAGAGTGTTTTCGCTCGGCTTACAGGAATTTTATCCAGGCTAGGGTGGAAAAAGTATCTCATGCCTGCACATTGTGCATTGCCACTCTGCAGAAGGATGATGGGCACGACTGCTGGCCTTCCTGTTTAGGCTTGGACCAGGATGCTTGCATGAACTGCAGAGTTTTGTCTTGGGAGAGAGACTTCAAGGATAGCTTTGGTGGAAGGACTCTTGGCTGAGTCGCTACCAACACCAACACCACCACCACGTAAATCGACAGCTAAACGTAAACATACTGAAGCAACGTGTACTTCAGCTGGTAAACGATCTAAGGAAGATCCCTTAACTAAGAAGGTGGATGTGTTGACTGCTGAGTTTGCTCAGATTAAGTCCTTGTTTATGAATTTGCAAACATCTGAGAAACGAGTTTCTTTCAGTTGAAGCTCTAACTTTGGAGTGCTGAAGCAACGTGTACTTCAGCTGGTAAACGATCTAAGGAAGATCCCTTAGCTAAGAAGGTGGATGTGTTGACTGCTGAGTTTGCTCAGATTAAGTCCTTGTTTATGAATTTGCAAACATCTGAGAAACGAGTTTCTTTCAGTTGAAGCTCTAACTTTGGAGTCCCCCATTTATGAGGAGGATGTCATGTCTGTGACTGCTTCTCACAGTCAGTTCTATGAGGATGAAGAAAGGGAGGTTACATCAGAGATTCAGTCCCAGGTCTCTTATGAGGAATCCCAGGATACTGATCGGGGATCTGTGGAATGTCCACAGTCAGAGCACGAAGTGGTGAAGCAGGCTCTTTGGGCTGCATTGGCTCGCCTAGGTCTTGATACAACCCCGGCAGCAGCAGCCTCTACTAGTGCTTTTTTCAGAGGTTCGGTTCAACCATCTCTTCTTACCATTCCACCATCTAAAGATTTTATCTATGAGTTGCAAAAGTGTTTCGCATTGGCACAATTCTCTCTCCCATCTTATGTTGGCATTGTCCCAGTCTCTTCAGTATTCTGGAAGTGATGCTACAACCCAGGACTTAAGTGATGCTACGTTACAGTAAATAGCATTCATGACAAGAGAATTGGGTAGGCTTATGTCAACACTCACACAGGCACGCTGTCAAGTCTGGCTTGCACAATCACTCCTGTCTGAGGCCTGTAGGAAATCACTGAGGGGCCTTCCGGTAGTCCCCGGACAACTCTTTGGCTCAGCTGCACAACAGACACTAGAGCGCAGTGTCCAGGCGAATCAGACCAGACAGCAGTTTGCAGACCTGAGGAGAGTTCCACCATCTCACTTACACTAAAGACAGCCCCCTGGAAGCCATGAATTGCAGGTCCAGCTGATATTCATAGGAGCCAGCCTCAGCATTTCAAAGGGGTCAAGATTTCACAGTTTCAGACCCCAACAATGCAAATTCCTTAAAGCAAGAAATAAAACAACTCTTAGAAAAGGGTGCCATCGAACCAGTAAAGTGGTCAGAACGGCTCGGTGGTTTCTACTCAATATACTTCATAATTCCAAAAAAAGATGGCGGGGTAAGGCCTATACTCGACCTTCGCTCCCTCAACAAGTTTCTGAAGATACTTCCATTTCACATGTTGCGCATGACCGATGTTCTCCACGCAGTCAGGCATCAGCACTGGTTCACCACAATGGACTTAAAGGATGCTTACTTCCATGTTCCAATTGCTCCACAGCACAGGCCTGCTTTGCATTCCAGGATCAAGTCTTATTAGTTCTGAGTACTTCTATTCGGTCTTTCTCTATCCCCACGAGTCTTCACCAGGTGTATGGCAGCAGCATTGGCTCCAACACAGGCCAAAGGGCTTCAGGTACTTCCGTACCTGTACGACTGGCTGCTTTGCTCTCACTCTGTGGTGGAAATCACACAGCTGCTCTCCCATATTGCCCGGCAGTTCATAGGTGTTATCCTGGACTCACAATTAATGATAGCTTTGCCATCAGAACAGCGGGTGAACAGTATTCTGTGGCTCCTCCAGCAGTTTCAAGCGCAGGCCAGGCTAACATTCAGGTATTTTCTCAGACTCATGGGTATGCTGGCAGCAGCAGCTACGGTAATACCATTGGGTCTTCTTTCACTTTGTCCCTTCCAGAGATGGGTGAACAGTTTTCATCTGAATCCCAGTGGGCACAGGAACAAGTTGATCAAAGTTACACAACAATGCCTTCTCACGCTGAAACTATGGAGGAGGAGGAGGAGGTCATATCTGACCAAAGGGCTTGCTCTGGGCAGGATTCCCTCTCGGCGGGAGCTAGCCAGACCGATGCTTCTTTTACCGGCTGGGGAGCAGTCTGGCAACACAGAGCGGTCAGAGGGCAACAGGTTTCCTGGCAAAGAGGGGAACTACGAGCAGTGCTACTGGCACTGAAGCACTTTGCACTGAATCTGGAAGGCAGGCATGTTCTTGTCAGGACAGACAATACATCAGTGATTTATCACATCAACCATCAAGGGGAAACGAAATCCAGCCAGTCTCTTCATGTATCACATGAGCTGTTGACCTGGGCCTTCCCTCGGTTTGCGAGTATCAGAGCCATGCCCTGGAGCCTTCCCAGGAGGATGGATCTCCTCCACCAGTTGGGAGGTCAGATATGGCACACGAATCCAGACTGCCTACAGCTCTGTGTTTGGCCTCTGAAGGGCCAGAACCACTTTTGAGAGTCTGTGATCAGGATGTACAGAACACTTGAATTCTAGAGCACCTTTCCCCAGGAGTGCTTATGCTTATAGGTGGAAGTTCTTCTCTGATTGGTGTAGGATTGCGCAGCGACTGCGCCCCCCTCAGATCATTCGGGTACCCTCATGGGACCTGAGCCTTGTCTTGAAGTCTCTTACATTACCTCCATTCGAACCTTTTGAGCACAGTGACTTGAAGTGGCTCTCATTGAAGACAGCTTTTTTCTTGGCCATTACTTCAGCTAAACGAGTGAGTGAGCTCCACGCTGGAATGCAGATGGTTCGGTAGTGAAGTTGTGGCCAAACCCAGCATTTCTCCCCAAGAGGCTCCCTGCCCTGTTTAGAAATCAGGCAGTTGAGCTGGCAGTATTTAATCCTCCAAGGTTGGATTCACAAGAAGGAAGTGGATGCAGACTTTTGTGCCTGGTAAGGGCTCTCCGTGGCTACCTCAGGGCCACACAAGATTTTCGGCAATCAGACCAGCTTTTTCTCTGCTTTGGGGGGCAGAGAAAAGGTCAGCCCCTCTCAAAGCAGAGATTGTCACATTGGGTAGTGGAGGTTATCACCCATGCTTACAAGTCTAGTGGTAGTCCATTGCCATCGGGAGTGAGATGTCATTCAACAAGAAGCATTACAACGTCTTGTGCGGCACTAAAAGATGTCCCTCTAAGTGACATCTGTGCAGCAGCTACATGGTGGGATAGATTTTGATTTTAGACACTAATCTTTGGAATTAATGCATCTACACAAGAATACCTATTAAAGGGTTAGTTCACCCGAAAATGAAAATTAGGCCGTTTTTTTACTCACCCCCGATGCATCCTAGGTGACTTTCTTCTTTCAGACGAATCCAGTCGGAGTTATATTAAAAATTGTCTTTGATCTTTCAAGCTCTATCGTTGTACTCAGCGGGTGTTGCAGTGCTTCGGTTCAAAAGACGTGAAATAAAAAGCACCTTTCCATAAAAAAAAGTGTCTCACACGGCTCCGGGGGGTGAACAAAGGACTCCTGTAGCGAATCGATGTGTTTTTGTAAGAAAAATATCCATATTCAAAACGTAATAATCACTTTAATCTAGCTTGCGCCAGCAGTTGTACACAGAAACAGTTCCAGTGGAATGACGTATGAGGTCAGCGTTGCACATGCGCCGGTGAGTCTCGTGAAAACCAACGTTTGTTTACAGGATCAAAAGAAGCAAAGTTTCCTTACTTTAGCAAAGGAAAACAAGTCTCCTCTTGGCTTATATCGAAATCCTCCGACATTCTTCTTTACAAATCCTCGTTTTGTACTTCTAATTAGTGACCATTGTTTTGTTTTGATCTCTCCGCGTGCGTCACTTCTGAGCGTTGCACGCGCAAAGCTGACCTCATACGTCATTCCCCCGGAACTGCTTCCGTTTACAACAGTGAGCGCAAGCTAGATTCAAGTGATTATTACGTTTTGAATATGGATATTTTTCTTACAAAAACGCATCAATTCGCTACAGGAGGCCTTTGTTCACCCCCCGGAGCTGTGTGAGACACTTTTTTTTATGGAAGGGTGCTTTTTATTTCAGGTCTTTTGAACCGAAGCACTGCAACACCCGCTGAGTGCAACAATAGAGCTTGAAAGATCAAAGACAATTTTTTAATATAACTCCGACTGGATTCGTCTGAAAGAAGAAAGTCATATACACCTAGGATGCATCGGGGGTGAGTAAAAAACAGCCTAATTTTCATTTTTGGATGAACTAACCCTTCAAGTCTCTCAACAAGTAAAACTGATGTTAACACTGATGTTGGTTTGTGGTGAGGTTTTACACAACCACATATAAAGAGCAGTAACTAGCTGCTGAAACTAATACAATTTAAAGCACAGCAAAACTAGGAACAGGTTCTTATCCGCCTGGTAACAAAGTCATATTTACAATAGTTTTGTTATTGTTAACTAAGACAAAAAAAAAATTGTTAACTAAAATATAGCTGAAATAAAATAAAATAAAATATAAACATTATATTTTAAAAACTTAAAAGAAAATGTAAAATGTTGCCTTGGCAATTAACTGAAATAAAAGTTGAAATTAAATAGAATAGAATTAAAGAAAAATATAAAAAAACTAATAAAAATGACAACAGCACTTAAAAAATATTAAAACGTATACTAAAATTAAAATTAATTTAAAATGTTAATGAATACTATAACAGTATATAATAATACTAAAATAACACTGATTTACAAGGTTGATACAATAAGCAGAACTAAGGACTGAACTTACAATCTTTTAAATAAACTAGACATCCACAAGCAGAACCATATTTTCTCATTTGTTTTCCGAGTTGTGTTTATGTAGTGATGTTTATTACTTTTGGACAGACAGAAATACAGATCACAAAGTCTACTCACTTCTTTTCTATATATAATTATTTATTTTTCTTTTTTCTCAAAATGATCTCTAATCTCACCACTAAATGATACATAAAACTTAATCAGACAGTCTTTTCCGGTCTAAATGGGCATTTTTTGGCAAGAATAAGATGGGCAGAATTCAAGTAATACTGCAGCATCCTGAAAACGTCATTAGTGAAACAATAAGCTTGATAATTTATTTGCATTTTAACTGACGCTTTCCATTTATTTTATTTTTAATCACGGTTTCAGTTAGCTACATTTTTCCTGCAGGATAAAAAATAGCTGCAAGGTTTTTAACAACAAAATGGATTTAGTTCAATCCTGCATCCTTGAATAATCTGAATATAAAACATAAGAGGCCTAAGCTGTCCTTAAGTCAAGGTTCCTGCCCTTTTCAATCATTCTTTATTTCAGCTGATGCTGTAAGGAATGAGGAAAATTAACAGCTATATAAAAGACTTAAATGCAAAATGACAATTGAATTGAAAAGAATGCAGACTTACTATTGTGGGCCAAAGCTTTGAGCAAGCAGTCCAAGCAGCCCTCGACACTGTCTGAAGTGCTGTCTGCCGACGAGAGCTTCAGAGTCTTCAGGGCTTCGCTCAGGTTATCCGCTGATGGACGAGAAATAATGGACAGCTTTATCTCTTCAATAGTTTACAATTGCACAAAATCATGAAACGACAAAACACATATTTTTATAAGGCACGGTGTTCTAAAGGAGCCCAAATCAATTATATTATATACAACTAATAACATAATTTTCTAAAAAAATAAAATAAATTAATTCTGTTGTGAGTATCAGATATAAAACATCAGTCTTTTGAGGAACATTTATTTGTTCATCTCTCTATCACCATTGTATTGCATTGAATGACACGAAGACACAGAACAAACTGAGACAGACTAAATCCAGAAGAACTGTGGCAGCGTCTCCAATACGCTTCAAGAAACCTCCCTGCAAAGCTACAGTACTGTAAAAAGTTTTAGGCACTTGTGAAAAAATGCTGTCAAATGAGGATGCTGTCAAAAATAATGTCGTAAATAGATTTTCTTTATCAATTAACTTCTATTAACTCAATTAAATCAACATTTGGTGTGACCATCCTTTGTGTTTAAAGCAGCTTTTGAGTATAGTGACATTATATTTACATGCATTTGATTTACTCAACAAGCTATCATAATTTCTTCTTCATTTATGGCCATATTAATATCAAAAACTGCACCTTATTCCATAATTTTGCTCAGTTTGGGCCTCTAAATAAAAATATATATATATGTTTTTTTCCTCCAAGTATGAGCTCCATATTCTCTTATATCATACTATATATATGAGCCATAAAACCCTTATGTATCAAATATGATACTCAATAAAAAACATATGCAAACTTTTTTCTAGATTTTTTTTCAATGTTTTGTCTAATAGTTCAATAAACTGTTCTGTTTTTTAAAAATGTGATTTTTTTCAGAGTTATTTCATGCTTTACAGCGTTAATTTGACGACTATACAAAATTACTAATAAAAAAGTTTGTCTTACAATCTGTAAGACAAACCCAAGTTATTGCCTTTTTGCCTTAACTTCATTAAGCCAGTGCAAGGGTTGACAGTAAGCACTAAGCACTTAGATTAACAGGGTCGAGTCCAGATCTCGGGTCCCATAACTCATCATACTACACTCATTTTGCTGATGCTTTAATCCAAAGTTTTCATGCATTATCTGGGAACTTGACCCATGACCTTGGTGCTTGCAGGTGCCATGCTCTACTGTTTGATTCACAGAAACATCTGTCATGATTGGAAGCTCTTTTAATAGGTAGAAGAGCTCTCAACTAATATGACAAGGGCAGAAAGAAGCCAATTAAAGTGTGAATGGTGATTCTCGAATATACTTGTCACTCTGGGGATGGTTAAAGCCAATGAAGCCTTCGTTCCATTAACAGACTCCAACAAATCACGTCGAGATAAAGGCCAACAGAGACAATGAGTCAGATCTATCGTCAAATCAGCCGTCTACTTTATATTTAGTCTAGAAAAAAGAAATAAAAGCACAAATTCCCAAGAACTTTCAGCTGCAAATTAACTACATCATACTCCTGCATAAAGCATAACTACTATCGTATACAAAAATACTAATTAAACCAGCTCCAAGTTTCATTAAAAATAAAATCAAACAAAAAGGTGTTTTCTGCAAAAAATAAAAAAATATTTCGTGCAATTTTCTACACAAGATGGTTGTCTTCTTTGTGTTCGTTTGGATACCAAAAAAAGCTCAATAGTTAAAAACAGCTCAAATTACTTAAAATGTTTCATATGTTAAAATAATTTTTAAAAACTGCAGCTGGGGGTAACAGAATCCAGACAAACACGCTTTTGGTGTAAATTAATATGTTGCAATTATACCAAACTCGGCCAAAATAGTAGCGTGCAAACAAAATGAATTACCTTAAAGGGATAGTTCACCCAAAAATGAACACAAACGAAGATTTTTTTAACTCAAACCGTTGCAGTCTATCAGTCTTATAATGTCAGTCAATGGGCTCCGTGGCTTCGAAAGTAAAAAAAAAAAAAAACATACACAAACAAAACCAAATTAAAGCCTGCGGCTCGTGACGATACATTGAGGTCTTAAGACACGAAACGATCGGTCTGTGCAAGAAACTGAACAGTATTTATATCGTTTTTTACCTCTGACATTTTTTACGCGCAATGTCTGAGCGTGTTCACAATCTCATGTCTCATCCGGCACGTGACGCATGTACGTGCTCCGGCATAGTAGACATAGATATACATAAGTAGGTGCCTCATTACTGACCGTTTCTATGGGCCACGATATATTCCAAAATGGCGGACGTGTCAACGTATCTGAAGCGGTCGAATAGGGCATCTATACATATCTATGATAGTAGACGCATGTGTGGAAGCGATCTGTCGCGCGTATACGTCACTCATTATTTACACAGTGCAGAGAGATTGCAGACGTGTTCACTGGCACTGCGATGATCTAAAGATATTTAGAAGTACAGGTCATCACAATGAAAGACGATTTTGATATATCATCATCAGACAACGTGGAATTTTTTGCCCGACCGTATTTATTTGACGTCACGCGCCGGATGTTGTGAACGCGCTCAGGACAGTTGGACATTGCGATGGATCAGAGGTAAAAAATGATATAAATACTGTTCAGTTTCTTGCACAGACCAATCGTTTCGTGTCTTAAGACCTCAATGTATCGTCACGAGCCGCAGGGTTTTGTCGGTGTATGTTTTTTTTACTCTCAAAGCCGTGGAGCCCATTCACCTCCATTATAAGACTGATAGACTACAACGGTTTGAGTTAAAAATCTTCGTCTGTGTTCTACTGAAGAAACAAAGTCACCTACATCTTGGATGCCCTGGGGGTACGCAGATAAACATCACATTTTCATTTTTGGGTGAACTATCCCTTTAATTTTGTTGCGCAATATTTTCAAAATGCACACATTTAGATTAAAATACAGGGATAATTCACACAAAATTTTTCAATAACAATTTTGCCACCATTTACTCACCCTCATGTTGTTTCAAACCTGTATGAGTTTCTTTCTTCTGTTAAACACAAAAGAACATATTTTGAAGAATGTTGGTAACTGAACAGTTGCTGGTCCCCATTGACATCTATATATGTGAGGGAAAAAATACTATGGAAGTCAGTGGATACCAGCATTTGTTCAGGTACCAACATTCTTCAAAATATGTTCTTTATTGTTTAACAGAAGAAAGAAATTTATACAGGTTTGGAACAACATGTGTTGTTTTCATTTTTGGGTGAACTATTCCTTTAAAAGGGTTGAACGGCTGTTTAATAAACATTATACACTTAACATTAGATTATATTTAACTAATTTATTTAAAAGGAAAAGAATGCAATGAATTAAATAAACATACAATGCATTTCTGTAGTGAGTTTTAAACAGTTAAAATTTTCCGATGTATACGAAGAAATATATGGATACTTGTTAGCAGAGATTTTAGCAGAGTTTTAAATGATTAAAAAGGAAAACGTTCCTCCATAAGAGTGACATTTGACTGACTGGTTGTTGAGGTGGCTTCACATTTGTAGTGGCACAAGTAGCAACAGACCTTTTCCAGAGATGGTCGTATTATAGCAGTTTTGGCTACTGTATTGTGACGTTCCTTTGAGTGTAGCAGAAAAACATTTAGGTTCTGTCCATTGGATGGAGGCAGATCTGAATGCAAGCTTACAGTCGATCGTAAGAGAGGGGCGGGCACCAGAAGACACCAGAAAGAAGTCTGTCGTTTTCACCAGAAGTCCAACTTAGGATATTCTGATTAATAATTATCAAAAAAAAAGAACATATGCATGGATGAATAATTCACAATAACATTAAAAACATGCATTCAGAAAATAGGTGAATATGGTGAATTTAAATTTCATGCCGACTCTTAAAACAAACAAACAAAAAAATTTAACTGATTAATCTCACTTTATCGGCATGATCTCAGAATTGATCCGATTTATTTTCTTGATGCGTTCCCCTTTCGGGCTCTGTCTTTACATTTATTTTGGGTCAGCTGGCCAATCAGAGCAGACTGCGCTTGTCAGAAGGAGGGACTTTGTAGAAAACGAAGCATTTGAGAGAGGCGGGGCATAGAGGACCTACAATAATGTACAGTATTTGAAAAATAATGTGTGTTTTGAACATTAAAGCATGTCAACATACTCTGATGCACCAAATACACAAATAACGATCTTTAAAAAGGCATCATATGACCCCTTTAAAATAGCTTCTTTTTTTCAAGAAAGAAAGCTATACAGATCTGTGATGGCATGAGGGTGAATATTTGGTTGAACAATCCCTTTAACGAAAGAAAAGAAAACACTGCGTTTAAACCCTAAAACTTGCATAGATGACAAACGTAGCAGAATACATATGATATTAATAATAATATAAATGATAACATCAGTTAATAAGAACTAGTGCTGTCAAACGATTAATCGCATCCAAAAGAAAAGTTTTTGTTTACATAATATATGTGTGTGTACTGTGTTTATTTATTATGCATATATAAATGCACACACATGCATGTATATATTTTGAAAATATATACATGTATATATTCATATAACAGATAAATACATTTAATATATTAACATATTTTTCTTAAATACATGCATGTGTGTGTATTTATATAGACATAATAAATACACACACATATATATTATGTAAACAAAAACTTTTATTTTGGATGCAATTAATTGCGATTAATAAGAACATATTTATGATTTTCTGTCGAATAACGGTACTTGTGCCTACTGCTGGAGCAAACAAGACAAAAAAAAAGGTTGAAAATCACTGCCCCGAACACACACCGCACCCTCCATCAGAATATTCAGATTATATCTGCTTATATGTGACCTCCTTTTCTGCCGACTCACCATCTCACTGTTTCATGATCCAGATTGTTCACATTCATTTGAATCCACACATGCACTGATCTCCCAGCATCTAGTTCGCATATTTGAGTCAAGTATTACATCACAGGCTGTCAATCACACAAGACTAGCATGCACTGGGGATGTCTAAGAAATATGAGGCATGTTATTAATACCAAACTTCATTTCCTAGATGCACTGCAAATTTAAAAACTCGTTTTCTTCAGGCACCGGTGATCATCTCACCAAGCCAGAGGAACAGAATTAGCCCAAAAATGAAGGATGCAGGATGATGAGCATGTGTGGTCCTGTTGTGCATTTGTGAATAATCCATGGCAACGTTACATCACAGCCTCTCTCTGAAGGATGGGCTCTCAGAATGAGTTTGTCCAAAGCACATAATGTGAACACGCTCTGGTTGTGCCTCAAAAGCATTAGTGACCGCCTGAGCCACTCACACACTCACTAGTGTGCATTTATCATTTGTAAATTCGTTCAATATTAATTACAGATCATGAGGAGTTCATATTCTTCAGCAGATATCTGCAGATCTTCATGTTTCGCTTTACTTACCCATCTGGCTAGTGTGTGTGTGACAGTCCAAACGGGCTCCAAGTGTGCTCTCTGGAGGACTGAGTGCGCTGGTTATCTTGAAGCGGGTACCGGATCGGTTTTGGTTCGCTTGTCAGACAGATATCCGGGCAAGGCCCACCTTAACCCACGCTGCTCCGGTGAAAACAGCCTCTACCGCTACAGTACATGTAACGTTACCGGGGAGATGCATACAACCGGGTGAAACCCCTCTGTGCTGATGTCGGGGATTACGTTATTTAACCGGAAGAGATGAACGCTCATGTGCATCAAAATAAATACAGCGGCACTTCAGATGCACTTCCTTCTAGAGAGCGAGCTGTCTGGTTCTCCGCTCAGCAGACGAGCGCGGCGAAGCCCCGCCTTCCTCTCAGCTGATTGGTTTGTGATCCGCACAGACGGTTCTAGTCTCGACGCTGATTGGTGGACTTCGTTGTAGTTAAAACAAGCCACGCCCTTTTGGGGGTGTTTGCTCGAGTCACGTTGCTTGTGTTACAACTCAAATATGAGATGGGCAAAAAAGCCCTTAAACTATGTAATCTTTTGTAATCATATTTTTTGATGATTAAGCCCCTTGTATTGTACACTATACACTTTTCCTGTTATGTTTCTTTGTGTATTTTTTTGTTATGCTGCTATTTGGACTTCTTAGAATTGCATTACGATTTTTCTTACTGTTATTTATTTGGTATTTATGTTCTTCAAGCAATACAATTTTTTAAATATGATGGGAAGTCTGACTCGTTCATGTGAATCGGTTCTTTCGAGCGGTTCGCTTTAAATCGCCCGTTGCAAAAAATAAATAAATAAATAAAATCAGTGATTCGTGTGCGTCATGACGTAATTACGCCATCACGTGGTCAGTAAAGCTGTTTGTTAGTTTTTATTTCGATTAAGTATGATCTATCTATCTATCATACAGCTTAAATATAGTTAGTAGTTGCATATCATTCATTTTACTTAGAATATATGCTATTAATATAAACTCTCTTTTAGCCCCATGCACTGGTGGATTTTACGGCTTTAAATTTTTTGGGATCAATTTTAGAAAACAACAGCTAGGGAAACGCCACTAAATAATAATATTACGCCCTCTACTGGACATTTTTGTGAAGCGAATGATCAGAGCAATGTGCAGTTGTACGTTTGGAAAATACCCGATATATTCCTTAGTGATTTTGTAACTGTGGAAAATTAAAATTACAACAGTGTAATATATATTAATATTATTAAAATATATTATGCAGCTCCATATCCATTCATGCAAATTCAGCGGTACCTAAATTGGTTAAATATGGACAAAAACACATTTAATTATGTAGAATTTAATTTAGGTGATTACCACCCTTCTATGAAACACTTAATGACCTGTTAGATTTGTAAAAAAAAATAATAATAATAAATCAAGCAATGCTTATTTGTTAATTTCAACATGTTCAGCATGAGTTATCGAATATGTTGACAAATTCAGATTTAGTGCAGTTGGATTGGTTGTTATTTGTCAGCTATTTAAATATAGCCTATTACACGAAACTATAAACTGTTAAATGAACAATTAAACTATTCAATTAACTATTAATTGCAACATTAATATCACATTATATATTGCATTACATTCTACAAGAAGACTGGTAGATTACAAATATGTAATGTAATAAAATGGACTTATATAAATAGAGCTTATTGCTTTATCAGATGTGCATTTTACTTTATATTATTAAAAAAGCAAGCAAGCTCTTCAGCTGCAAACACACCACACACACACACAAGTAAAGGTCAATATATATTGTATTATATGTATTATCAGTGAATTATATTGTATCATTTCATTTGTACAATCATTCTCAGAAACGAATGCAGTTGCATTGGCCTGTCCTCAGTGAACTGACATTAAATGAAAGTTGACATTTGTAATATATAATAGCAGTGCCACAACAGCACTCGGCACAGAATGGCAGCGTTCACTGTGGCTGTGTTTAGTAAATATGTACAGATAAATATGGTGAGAGGTATTTGTCTGGCACACACACACTGATAGTCACCGCTTTTCTTTTCTTTTCTTTTCTTTTCTTTTTTTTAAGTAGTTTGAAACTGTTGACTACCCTTTCATTACTGTATTATGGTAAGGTGATGGTACTTCGATACATAGCATGGATCTAAACGGTTACCATGTTCATCCGAGAGCCAATTACTGCATGGTACTTTTTTTTGTCAGTGTACATTTATATCCAAACTGTAGTGTCTCACAATAACTCATATGAAAGCTGAATCTTCATGTGTGTGTGTGTGTGTGTGTGTGTGTGTGTGT
>NW_015505955.1:342964-357752 GCF_001515645.1 Sinocyclocheilus grahami
GGTGTGTGTGTGTGTGTGTGTGTGTGTGTTTGCACCTTTGCTTGAAGAAACTAATATCTAATCTTTACATACGCTTGTTAAAAAAAAGAAGTACACTTTAGCATAACTTTAAAAAACAGTATTTATAATTAAAATAATATACGTTAAAACATTTACAATGTTAAATGTTTATAATGTTATAATGTTCACATTTATATTAACATTTATACATTCACATTTATTTAGTCATTTAGCAGACGCTTTTATCCAAAGCGACTTACAAATGAGGACAGAAGAAATCAATTGTAGTATTAAAACAACTAAAAACAGATCCAAAACTAAAAGATACAAATGTAATAATAATACTTATACACATTTTAAAAATAAAGAAATTAAATAAAAATGACAAATGCATACAACAAAATTTCAAAACTTAACATTTAAATGAAAAACTAAAAATAAAGCTAAAAACAATTCAAAGTATTAAAGAACAAAAGGTATAAGAGTATAATAATGATTCTAACATAACACTAAGCCAAACACCAAAAAAACAACTACATATATGTGTATGTACAACCACACACACATACTTATATACTGTATATGTACATACACATTTATACATTTATACATATATACATATATTATTTCATTTCCATTTAGTTTGTTGAAGTATTAAAATAACTCAAATTAAATCAAACTAAAAATTTAATAAAAGACCTATACAGACATAATACATTCAGACATAACTGAACTAAAATTAAAATAAATAACAAATACAAATAATACAAATCAAACGACAATAGTTTATCAGTAATCCTAAAAAAATAACACTGCCAAACACACGTTAAAAAAACAACAACTTACTTACACATAGTAAGAAATGGTTATAAAAACTGAAACAGAAGTGAAACAAGTAGTAGGATAATATACATTTACATGTGCAATAGAGTGCTTTTCCCACCCACTTAAGCAGGATAAAGCAGTACAGTAAAAAGTATGTGTTGTGCATGATAGTCAACTATCAAAATAAGTGCATTTCTTTATTACAAAAGATTATTAAAACATAATGACTTAAAAATGTACGTTAAAGTAAACCTTTTAATTTGACATTACAAAGTGCATTTTTAAAAAGTGTGTTCAGAAACATAGTCATGAAAGTACACTGATATTATATTATCTGCAAGTACAGTATTTTTTAAAAAGTAGCCTGCTTCTACGATTTGAAGTACACAAGTGCGCATTCAATACAAATAATACATAAAATGTATGCATGTATGTATATGCATGCATGGGCAGTATTTCAAATACATGTATTTGAAATACAAAATACTATTTTCTATTTAAATACATTTAATCTTAGTATTTTTGTATTTTCAAAATACATAAAATATGTTTTGTCAATCAACCTCTTTATTAGACTGCTGATTTTCTGTATCAACAAGTATACAAAAATACTAAGATTAAATGTATTTAAATAGTACAACATACATTTGACTTTTTCCAAAGGTATTTAAATACAAAATAGTATTTCAAACACATGTATCTGAAATACTGCCTGCAGGAAAGAGGTTGATTGGCAAAAAGTATTTTATGTATTTTGAAAATACAAAAATACTAAGATTCCATGCATTTGAATGAGTGCTGTCAAACGATTAATCGCGATTAATCGCATCCAAAAGAAAAGTTTTTGTTTACATAATATATTTGTGTACTGTGTATATTTATTATGTATATAAAGGCAGCATATGTTTTGAAAATATGTACATGTACTTACGTGTATATATTTATATTCTTAGAAATTATATAATATATAAATATATTAAATATATAAACGTATATATATATACAGTGGGTACGGAAAGTATTCAGACCCCCTTAAATTTTTGACAGCACTAATTCAAATGCAAAATAGCCTACATTCGATTATTTAAATACAAAATAGTAATACTGCCCATCCCCGCATGTATGTATTTTGCCTGGGGGGAAAATGTACGTTTATTTTTAGTAGTCTAATATCTTTACAGACACATTTAGAATTCAAAGTGTGCCATAAAACAAACATTACAGCATTTAAATAGGAGCTGAACACCCTCCCCCACGATGATAACAGACTAAAAGTCACAGAAAGACAATTATTGTCAAAAAGCTATGCTATTTGAGAAAGCAAATGTGTGAACGTGCTTTCCCTCTTAATCAACAAGTGTTAATTGTTAATCTGACCAAACATTATGTTACTTAGGCTACACATAAAAGATGTTTAATGTTTAACTACTGAGTGAAAGCATTTGATGTTTATATTAACAATATACTACCAATATAGATTATGTTATAGCAACCTCAGCACACATGTCAGTGATATGTCGTGCTTTCTAAATTCTAATATTTGTATAGTCCTATGAGACGAAATGACGGTAAATCAGAGGCCCAGTTGCAATAAACGAGCGATCAAAGGTTATCAAGAGAGCCAAGAGACTGTGGCACAGACAGAAGCAGCAGCAGATCACATCCCCCTCCCAACAGCAGCTCCACATCATTCTCCACCGGCGCTCCGCGACCAAACGCCTCGCCACGTTCACTCGCCTCTCCATATAGCCTGTGTGCCTGCCTGTCATGGATATGCTGGGGAAGAAAGAGCGGAGAGGCAGGGATGTGAAGGGCTTGTTGAAGAGGAACTGGATTCTCATAGCAACCATCAGCTCGGTGATACTGGGTAAGATGGGCTGGAGCGCCACATTTCCCCGCATCGCGCATCGCGCATCTCGCTTCATTGCTGTGCGCTTTCACGTCTCGTGCCGTTAATTATGTATCCAGTGCTGTTGTTTTATTCTCTCTGTCTGTGCTTGCTGTTAGATGGATCTGCAACGCCGTTGAGATATCATTCAATGGCTGGTTTGACAATAAGGGCAGTTAAAGTGTTTATGTTTGATGCACTTAGTTGCAGATGTGTTGAAGGGTGAATGTGATGAATGAAGGCATTGATCAGTGTGTGTGTGTGTGCGTCTAGATATTTTACTACTGCCATAGAGAAACGTGACCAGACTTCCAGTATGGCACAGTAAAATCTCTCTGTGTTTCATCTCACACAAGGAGTGACAAATTGTGTAAAGAGGTCGGGGCTAGTTGTCACACGGGGCTAGAAAGTCTGTTTAAATTCCTAAAAGCTGATTGAACATGCCCATAGTTAATGGTTATGAAAAAAAAGACGGTTCATTGGACATGTGTTGATCTTAATTTCAAGGAATAGTTCACACAAAAATGAGTAGTTGCTGATAATGTGCTCCAAGATGAGATTGTTTCTTCATCAGATTTGGAGAAATTACATTACTACGTCACTAGCTCACCAGTGGATGCTCTGCAGTGAATGGGTGCCGTCAGAATGAGAGTCCAAACAGCTGATAAAAACATCACAATAATCCACAAGCAATCCAGTCCATCAGTTAACATCGTGTGAAGCGAAAAGCTACATGTTTGTAATAAATCCATCATTAAGACTTTTTCAACTTTATCAGCCATTGCTTCCGTGCCTCTACCCATAATACAGCTTTCTCCAGTGAAAAGGTCATTTAATCTCAATCAGGAGATAAATATGCACTGATCATAATTTAGAAGACAAAAAACTGTTCTAAACAAATATGTCGGTGGATTTTGATGTGAGAGGACAATTACAGGAGATGGACTTTTTCACGGGAGGAAGCGTTATTATTATTTTGGACAGTTTTTTGATCAAAAGCCCCAGTGTAATGTATTTGTTGCTTGCAACCACGCAGATTTCACTTTACAAGACGTTAACCGATGGACTGGAGTGGTGTGTGGATTACTTGTGGATTACTGTGATGTTTTTATCAGCTGTTTGGACTCTCATTCTGACGGCACCCATTCACTGCAGAGTGATGCAATGCAAAATTTCTCCAAATCTGTTCAGATGAAGAAACCAACTCATCTAAATCTTGGTTGGCCTGAGGGTAAGTACATTTTCAGAAAATGTTCATTTTTTGTGTGAACTATTCCTTTAAAAAAGGCAGCTTTTACCAAATATTCGTGTTGAAAATGCTAGAAAACGTGCAAAACAGCCTAAGATGATGTCTCCCAGTTTGGCCCGACTGAGAAATCAGCTTGAATTAGATAAAACCAGCTTAAACTAAGACTTTTTATGAAACTTTTAACTGTTATGATAAACAAAACGATTCAACATGCCATGAAACATAGTCAAATGTGATGCAAAATGTCCGTAATTAATAAATTACAATATACAGAACACAAGTGAGAAGTTTCTGAGAACACAGTTTAACCTTTCTGTTAAAATATATGCTCACCACATAGTTGTGTTAAAGGGATAGTTCACCCAAAAATGAAAATGCGATGTTTATCTGCTTACCCCCAGGGCATCCAAGATGTAGGTGACTTTGTTTCTTCAGTAGAACACATATGATGATTTTTAACTCCAGCCGTTGCAGTCTGTCAGTCGTATAATGCATGGCAATGGTGACAAAATCTATGAGAGTAAAAAAAACACACACAGACAAATCCAAATTAAACCCTGCGGCTCGTGACGACACATTGATGTCCTAAGACACGAAACGATCGGTTTGTGCAAGAAACCAAACAGTATTTATATAATATTTTACCTCTAATACACCACTATGTCCAACTGCCTTGAGCGCGCGCACGGCATCCGGTGCGTGAGGTGTGTACGTGCTCTGGCGTAGTTTACACAAGCGCCGGAAGTGATCTCTCGCGCGTATACGTCGATCATTGTTTACACAGTGCACAAACATTGTAGGTACGACGGCTAATCAAAATGGTTCTACTGAAGAAACAAAGTCACCTACATCTTGGATGCCCTGGGGGTAAGCAGATAAACATCACATTTTCATTTTTGGGTGAACTATCCCTTTAATATATGCCAGCATTAATTGTGCGCGTTTGTTTGTTTTTTCTTTTTTTGCATCTAGAGGCCAGTATTCACAGCATTTAATAATTTAATACAGTTTTAATGGGGCATTTGTGTAATTAAAATTTATAATTTTACCCGAATACCAACTCTCCCCTATACATTTTTGTGCTGAAGCGTATAAAAAAGTCTTTACGACAACCACTTTATAATAGCAAATGTGTACAATTCTTGAAGATAAAAGCATGGTATATTCAATTGTAAATAATCATAAATTAGTAGTTATTTGCCTTACCACAAACTGGCCAGTTCGTGAAGGCTTAGTCATCACAACATTAATGGTTTAATGCTTGGAGAAATGCTCAGAACTTATAGGCTGTCCAATAAAATCTCACTATTGCTCTATTAGGCATTTCTGAGCTGATCGGTGAGGCAATTAAGCAGCGGTCATAGATTATGCACTATTATGTTCTGACAAAACAATGAGAAAAGTCTTGACTGCAGTGATGGCATGTACTATTTTTATAAAAAATGAATACACTTTTGCAATACTGCTATCATAATATTTATTGACTGCATTCTTATATCATAAAAATAGCCAAAATAGTGGTTGTTTTATGTATAACAAACTCTCAGTCCTGTGCTTGTTTAATACTTAAAGTAAATTATGCTAGGTTTATTTTATTTTATTTTATGGATTTATATGGCCATGTTTGCAAGCTTGTGCAGTAACCTACAATAAAACAAAAGGCAGGTCAAGCCCATCACTCTTTCAGTGTTTCATAACATCTTTTATTTACTCAGTCATAAGCACCATAATCATTATGATGCTAAAATGTAATAAAGATATGTTACAGTACAACAGAGACTAGATAATTGACTGTGGCATTTGTGGTCACCTGGGTTTGGTTTAGCCTCGTTAAACATTCAAGACGTCTTCAGGATGTGTACTTGAAAGTGAGAATATCAGATATGGCATTGCATTTTAGATATACAAATAGTTGTGACGCCATCCGCGCGAAAAAGAAGTATATTTTAGCATACTTAGTACACAAATAATATACTTTAGAATAAAAATATATAAGTGAACTGAATGTAATGTTTTCAGACACTTAACTGCATGTTAATTTCAAAGTAAATGAAATTGTATTATAGTTTGCATTTATATTAAATGCAATTAGCTGAACTTAAGTGTGTCACTTAAGTAGGACTTTTATATATCATTTCATAATTACTTATTGTCTTTGAACATTTGGAATGATGAAGTTGCAATTTAATACATTTTTAAAAATATTTGCTTTAAATGTAATATTAAATAACACACTACAATTAAAAAATAAACTTTTTAAAATGTACTTTAGTATGTTAGTCAACACATCAAAATAAGTGTACTTCTTTAAAGCATTATTAAAACAATGATTTATAATGTACTTTAAAGTAAAACTTTTAATTTGACGTCATTACAAAGTTCAGTTTTTAGAAATCTACTTAAGTGACTTAAATATATACATACTACAATTTCTGTTTGAGTAGGGATAAAAGAATGACAACTGCATATCAGCACACATTTGATCTGATTTTTGTTAAAAGTGTGCAGCGTTTTGAAAATTATGCCTGCTATTATAGAAGGGCATTGGAAACAGACACATACATATAAATGTTATTTGCTGTATCTGCAGTGCAGTCCACCAGATTTCATTAAGTGTGTTGGAAAGCTTTTTAGTTTATTTGATTTAACTGACTACTTCCAAATCCATCTTCATAAAAGAATGAAACTGAGATGATCCAAAACTCACAAATGACACATTTGTCTGAAATGTTTTTTATTTAGTTTTCCAGCTGCCGCTAATTCAGCACATCTCGTGTTGTGCATCTGGTAACAAATACAGGAATATTATTTGTGCCCTGAACATCACAAAGCATTTACAGCTCGCTATTCTCATTGCACCCTTTCGAAATGTCAGTGAGATTGGAGATTTGGAATCTCTTACACTTTGCTGTGAAATCCCTCTAAAGATCAGCAATGACACTTTGTACAGTCAGTCTAGTAATTGTAAATGAAGTTGATCTTGAGATATTATTGGAATATGTAGCTCTGTACATTCAGACTGGCTTGTTGTAGATTAGGCACAATGGAGAGTTTCACATTTGCATTCAGCTTGACGTGCTTTCTGTCTGCAGGGATCGCGCTGGGAGTGCTGGTGCGGGACTACACCTCTCTGTCCCAGCTGGAGAAGCAGTACTTTGGCTTCCCGGGAGAAATCCTGATGAGAATGCTAAAGCTGGTCATCCTGCCTCTCATCGTCTCCAGCATGATAACAGGTATCGCTCTCTCTTCAGCCCATCACAGTATCTCCATTTATGACTTGCTGTGAAAATTCGGAGGTTGTAAATGTTGCCCTTATGTTAGTGTCCAGGGCCACCTTCAGGGACGAGGGTCCACCCTTAAAAGATTAAACGCAGCCCTGCCAGGGTCTTCTGCCTTTTTCAATCACATAGAATTTCAGAATCACACACTAGCTATAATGAAAAACATATATGTGACCCTGGAGCACAAAAGCAGTCTTAAGTCGCAGGGGTATATTTGTAGCAATAGCCAACAATACATTGTATGGGTCAAAATTATAGATTTTTCTGTTATGACAAAAATCATTATGATATTAAGTAAAGATCATGTTCCATGAAAATATTTTGTAAATTTCCTACCGTAAATATATCAAAACGTAATTTTTGATTAGTAATATGCATTGCTAAGAACTTCATTTGGACAACTTTAAAGGCGATTTTCTCAATATTTTGATTTTTTTTGCACACTCAGATTCCAGATTTTCAAATAGTTGCATCTCAGCCAGATATTGTCCTATCCTAACAAACCATACATTTATTTAGCTTTCAGATGATGTATAAATCTCACTTTTGAAAAATTGACCCTTATGACTATTTTTGTGATCCAGGGTCACAAATATTTATGACTTCCAAACATTTCTGTCAACCAAGCAGGGTTATTATAGTTAAAACTACAACATAAAAAATAATAATAAAAACATTTTCATTACTTGAAATAAAATATGAAAAAAAACTTAAACATACTTGATTTCAGCTAGTTTCCATTTTTCCAAAAAAGGTGCCATTTTTCATTTTAATTTGGTTTAAGTTGCGTTTTTTTTTTTTAAGTCGCAATAACCTTTTTTTATTATTTATTCAGTGACAGAAACGGGCTTCCATTAATTAGCACATTATTAGGAAAGGCGATTTGCAAAGATTCATTAAAAAACCTTATACTCATTTCTTCTGGAGGTGAAGCTGGATCACGAATGATTCAGACGAACATAAACGCATTTAGGTAGAATGGGGTAGGTAAATCATCTGAGATCGGCTCGATTTGAGAAAGGGGGAAAGATTTTAGTAGATAAAAAAAAAAAACACTGGGTGTATTTTTATCATTATAGGGTGGTTGTGTACACACACTGCCAACACACATTTCAGTTCAAACAACTTGTAAAAGTGCATGTAGCATCAGATGACCCCTTTAACACTCTGTGTTGGCATTGTTAAGTGGGTCAAGTGTGTTCTTTGGAGAATGCATAAGTAGTCATAACTTCTGGCCTTGTTTGTGAAGGAGTGGCAGCGCTGGACTCTGAGGTGTCGGGCAGGATCGGTCTGCGTGCGGTGGTTTATTACCTCTCCACTACCATCATTGCTGTCATTCTTGGTGAGTCACGTAAACATGGCATCAATAAGCTTCAAAGACATAAATTGTGATTGTTTAACAATGATGTTGTGCTTAAAAGGAATCGTTCTTGTGACGACGATTAAACCCGGGGTGTCTCAGAGTGCTGATAATATCGAGAGAGCAGGAAGCACTCCGAATGTGACCACTGTTGACACCTTACTGGACCTGGTTAGGTAAAAATCGCACACCTCAGTCTACCTATGTTGTATGCAAGATAATAATATACAAAAATACGTAATATGCATGCATAATATGCATATTTGAACACTTAAAGGGTTAGTTCACCCAAAAATTAAAATTAGCCGATAAATTACTCACCCTCAAGTCATCCTAGGTGTATATGGCTTTCTTCTTTCAGACGAATCCAGTTGGAGTTATATTAAAAATGGTCTTTGATCTTTCAAGCTGTTTCATGGCACTCAGCGGGTGTTTTGCGTGCATCAGTCCAAAAGCACTTAATTAAAAAGTGCCCATCCATTAAAACAAAAGTGTCTCACACGGCTACGGGGGGGTGAACAAAGGCCTCCTGTAGCGAATAGATGCGTTTTTGTAAGAAAAATATCCATATTCAAAATGTAATAATCACTGTAATGTAGCTTGCGCTCACTGTTGTACACTGGAAGCAGTTCCGGGCGGATGACGTATGAGTTCAGTGCTGCGCATGCGCCGGTGAGGGTCATGAAAACCAACGTTTGTTTACAAGAGCAAAGGAAGCAAAGTTTCCTTACTTTAGCAAAGGAAAACCAGTCTCCTCTTGGCTTATATCAAAATCCTCCGACATTCTTCTTTACAAATCCTCGTTTTGTACTTCTAATTAGTGACCGTTGTTTTGTTTTGATCTCTTCGCTGCGTTTCCGTGTGCGTCCCTTCTGAGCGGCGCATGCGCAAAGCCGACCTCATACGTCATCCGCCCGGAACTGCTTCCCTTTACAACTGTGAGCGCAAGCTACATTAAAGTGATTATTACGTTTTGAATATGGATATTTTTCCTACAAAAACGAATCTATTCGCTACAGGAGGCCTTTGTTCACCCCCCCGTAGCCGTGTGAGACACTTTTGTTTTATGGATGGGTGCTTTTTAATTAAGTGCTTTTGGACTGATGCATGCAACACCCGCTGAGTGCCATGAAACAGCTTGAAAGATCAAAGACCATTTTTAATATAACTCTGACTGGATTCGTCTGAAAGAAGAAAGTCATATACACCTAGGATGACTTGAGGGTGAGTAATTTATGAGCTAATTTTCATTTTTGGGTGAACTAACCCT
Organism: Sinocyclocheilus grahami; assembly: GCF_001515645.1. NCBI lineage: Eukaryota > Metazoa > Chordata > Actinopteri > Cypriniformes > Cyprinidae > Sinocyclocheilus > Sinocyclocheilus grahami. The sequence goes on from NW_015505955.1 coordinate 352,838, forward strand.
TTAAAGGGGCCATGAACTTTGTTTTTTTATTTTGTACTGTTCTCTGAGATCCACTAATAATGTTATCAAGATTTTTAACTTACATAAAAAAAATCATAATTTAGAAGTAATAAGATATTTTCTGTGCTGTTTTTAACCCCTCTCATCAGAGCGCTCCGTTTGAATAGGCGTGACCGGCGGATTGTAGACTCGGAAGTAAACGCTGCTGTGATTTAGGTCAAAAACGCATAAAAAAACTCAATACGTATCAAGCGATCTGTAAGAAGAGACAAAGCAATAGTGACCATGTAATGAAAACAGTTGCTCACACTTGTGTTGCGAACTTACGACATTACTGTCGGATCTAATATAGTTGGCACAGCATCGTCTTTTAGTTTCAATCTTTCTGAAAATCCTGCGTTGAATTGTGCCTTGTTTGTAAACGAATCGTAAAATGATGTAGAAGCAGGCGTTGATCTTCATCTGCGGAGGCAGTGTTTATTCACACTATTACATCATAGAGTAGAACATTCCAAAAGCTGTCGTTTTGGCAGACTGCCTTCAGTATAAGCTGTTTTTAGACTAACGAGAAAGTTCTGAAACTTACAAGATGTTTTTATAGTCCAATGACTTCATATGTCAAAAGATCAAGGGAATTTTGGTTTCTAAGTTCATGACCCCTTTAAACAATACTTAAAAATGCATGACATTTATTGCAATAAATAACAAATTTGTGCAATGACATGACCATTTTAGGTATGGCTTACATGTCCAGAAAATATAATATAATATAAAATAATCACTATTAACTATGACTTTTGCCTCAATAAACTCCCAATTTGCTGCTTATTAATAGTCAGCAAGGTAGTTGTTTAGTTTAGGTATGGGGTGGATTAAGGGATCTAAAATATGGTCATGCAGAATAAGACATTAATATGTGCTTTATAAGTGCTAATAAACAGACAGTATGCTAGTAATATGCATGCTAGTGAGCAACTAGTTAATAGTGAGAATTGGTCTCTAAACTAAAGTGTTACCAATAATATGATCATGAATCTGTATCAATCACTTTAACCAAGTGGTTTGTTTATCTCATTTCTTCATAGGAATATGTTTCCTGAAAATCTTGTGCAAGCCTGTTTTCAGCAGGTAAAATATACAGTTTTAACTTATATTAAGTCATGCAAATATACTATTTAGTTTAAATAAACATCATCTGTGTTTTAGTATAAGACGCAGCGCAAAGAGATTGAACCATCGAAAACCAACATAAGTACAAGTAACACGACTACATTTCCACCATTTACCACCATTATTTCAACAGTTGCACAGGTGAGAGAAAGATGAAGAGTAAATGAATGGTAAAGATGGAGAATGGAGAATGTATGTATTAATTTTTGGCTCCTTTTTGCTGTAGAATTTGACCAAAGACTACAAGATCGTGGGCTCATATTCCGATGGCATTAATGTTCTCGGTCTGATCGTATTCTGTGTGACGTTCGGCCTGGTAATCGGCAAGATGGGAGAAAGGGGCCGGATCCTGCTGGAGTTCTTCGATGCTCTGAATGAGGCCACCATGAGACTCGTTCAGATTATTATGTGGTTAGTTCTGACACCTTACAGGCGAGAATCACTGTCATTATTGCTCAGATTTGAGGATGGGCTCTATTGACCTGGGTCAGTAAGAAACCACCCAGAGCACCCTAGCAACCACACTGCAATTCCCTAGCAACCACCCAGAGCACCCTAGCAACCACATTGCAACTACCTAGCAACCACCCAGAACACTCTAGCAACCACACTGCAACTCCCTAGCAACCACCCAAAGCACCCTAGCAACCATATTGCAACTCTCTAGCAACCACATAGCTACAACTGAGAACTCCCTAGCTACCACTTAACAACTCCCTAGCAACCACCCAGAGTACCCTAGAAACTGCATAGCAACCACCTAGAAATCTCTAGCTATTACATAGAAAGTCCCTAGAGACCACCCTAGTACACTCTAGGGATAACATAGCAACCACTTAGATTACCCTAGAAACCACATAGCAACAATCTAGCATCCAGTCAGAATATCCTAGAAACTGCATAACAACAACCTAGAAAAGCCTAGAAACCACATAGCAATTCCGTAGCAACCATTCAGAATACACTAAAAACACATAGTAACACCCTGGAAACCACATAACAATTGCTTAGCAACCATTCACAATACCCTAAAAATGCATTGCGATTCTCAACGCCCTAGAAACCACATAGCAATTCCTTAGCAACCACTCTGAATACCCTAAAAAAACACATAGCAACACCCTAGAAACCACATAGCAATTCCTTAGCAACCATTCAGAATACCATTGAAACCACATAGCAATTATTTTGCAACCACTCTGAATACCTTAAAAAACACATAGTAACATGCTGGAAACCACATAACAATTGCTTAGCAACCATTCACAATACCCTAAAAAATACATTGCGATTCGCAATGCCCTAGAAACCACATAGCAATTCCTTAGCAACCACTCTGAATACCCTAAAAAACACATAGCAACACCCTAGAAACCGCATAGCAATTCCTTAGCAACCACTCTGAATACCTTAAAAAACACATAGTAACATGCTGGAAACCACATAGCAATTCCTTAGCAACCATTCACAATACCCTAAAAAACACATAGCAACACCCTAGAAACCACATAGCAATTCCTTAGCAACCATTCACAATACGCTAGAAACCACATAGCAACACCCTAGCAACCACCCACAAGAAGCACGACTCACTTTTTTCTTAAGAAAATGTAAACAGTTATTTTTATTACAGTTATGCAGTTGAAAAAAACATGTAGGAAGATACATCAGCCAATAAATGATATGTTTCTTGGAATTATGAGTAATATTGATTATAAATGTAATTAATTTTCTCTGGCAGTTACATGCCCATTGGCATCTTGTTCCTAATTGCTGCCAAGATCATGGAGGTGGACGACTGGGAGATCTTCAGGAAGATGGGCCTGTACATGGTGACGGTGCTCAGCGGGTGAACAAGCTTCTCAAATGTTCCCTTGTTGATTAGCAGAGGAGCAGATTTACTGTCGGCTCTGTTCACACACAGATAAGAGCCATGGACATTTAAAACTGCTCGAGCTGCAGATGTGCTTATTATACATTTCATAAACTCCAAACGTCCACTAATTTGAGTGATAAGGGCGACCGAACATCAGTCAGGAGATTCTGCAGCTGCAGTTAAACAAATGCCATCTGCACTCGTGTGGAATGAACTGAAAGCACACTGCTGAGTCAAACAGAATACAGTGTAGCTCTACGAATAGAGAGGATATAAATCCAAATGACCTTGGAAAAATATAGGATGCTTTTAAAGTGGTTCTCAACCCTGGGGGGTTGGGGGGGTGATCCTCCAGGGGGTGCGCGAGATAACTTAAAATTCAAGTATAATAAATTTAATAATTTCATGATTAATAAGTTAAATAAATTAAAATATATATGTGACCCTGGAGCACAAAACCAGTCATAAGTAGCACGGGTATATTTGTAGCAATAGCCAATAATATATTGTAAGGTTCAAAATTATCAAATTTTTTTTTTTGCCAAAAATCATTAGGATATTAAGTAAAGATAATATTCCATGAAGATATTTTGTTTCCTACCGTAAATATATCAAATCTTAATTTTTGATTAGTAATATGCATTGCTAAGAACTTCATTAGGACAACTTTAAAGATCATTTTTTAATATATTTTGGATATATTTATATATTTTTTTATATCTTTTTGAATATTTAGATTTTTTACACCCTCAGATTCCAGATTTCAAATAGTTGTATCTCAGCCAAATATTGTCATATCCTAACAAACCATACATCAATGTAAAGCTTTTTTATTTGGCTTTCAGTTGATATATAAATATCGTTATATATATATATATATATATATAAAACCCTTATGACTGGTTTTGCGGTCTAATGCCACATATAAATAAATAACAGCACCCCCTCTCTTTCTGTGTATGTATTTTGTAATATTATGAGTTTCTGAACAGCTCAAGCGGTTTCTCATCGCGCTGTGTGAAAAACAGACTGAACAGTGGCTCAAAACACCCGACCGCTTCATGAGCATATGATGCGCAAACTACAGCTCTTGACTGGATAAAGCAAACCAGTGTTGCGCTAGTAAAGTTTTGATAGATGATGATTGTAATCAAGGAAAAGACGATTATAGTGACATACAGGAGTCGTACATTAGGTGCATGTTCATCCGCTATTATTAATGCACAAACAAACCGTTCACTGTAACATATTTCTGCTTGAACAAAGTTCAGTATATTCACGTAGTTGTCAAAATTAATGTACAATAAGTGTTTTATTATGGATGCTCGCCTGAAGAAGCGTGTTTTGGAGGGGGGCCTTGGAGTAAAAATTTTTGAGAACCACTGTTTAAAGGGATAGTTCACCCAAAATTGAAAACTACCCCGTGATTTACTCACCCTCAAGCTATCTTCTTTCAGACAAATACAATCAGAGTTACATTAAAAAATATCCTGGCTCTTCCAAGCTTTATAATGGCAGTGAATGGTGGTGGAGGTTTTGAAGCCCAAAAAAATGCATCCATGCATCATAAAAAGTGCTCCACACGGCTCCAGGAGCTTAATAAAGGCCTTCTGAAATTCAAAAATTTCCATATTTAAAACTTAATAAACCGTAATCTCTAGCTTCCACTAACTGTGTAGGAGACTGGTTTTCCTTTGCTGTAAAGAAAACATGGTTCTCACGAGACTAGCATATTCTCACCGGAGCTTATGCTACGCCTACGTCATCCACTGGAACGCCACTCTCTCGTGAACATGCATCAGTTAGCGGAAGCCCCCCCCCCCCCCCCCCCCCCCCCCCCCCCCCCCCCCGCCGCCTCTTCGTGCTGGG
>NW_015505955.1:357899-389963 GCF_001515645.1 Sinocyclocheilus grahami
GGACGTTATGGGGTACACCCCCCCGCCCCCCCCCCCCCCCGGAGCCCTGTGGTGCACTTTTAATGATGGATGGATGCACTCTTTTGGCCTTCAAAATCTTGAGCACCATTCACTGCCATTACAAAGCTTGGAAAAGCCAGGACATTTTTTTATATAACTCCGATTGTATTTGTCTGAAAGAAGAAAGTCATATACACCCAGGATGGCTTGAGGGTGAGTAAATCATTGGGTAATTTTCATTTTTGCGTGAACTATCCTTTAACTCTTTCCCTGCCATTGACGGAATTTCCCATCATTTACGGGACAATGCGCCATGGATGGACATTTCTGGCTTTCCGTGTTTTCACTGATTTAAGGTAGGAGTTGCTATTACACATCTACTGATAGAGAACTGAACGTCCGTCTAGATCAAACACAAGTGAAGAAGAAGCAGAAACAAGCGATCGCATATATAAGCAGATGCATACAGTATGTGAAATAACACGACCATCAAATATTAAACAGCAAATAAATCAAAACTGCCTAACATCACCGAATGAAATTTTCATTGATGGAAGCGATCATCTTCGTCTATGTTTTAACCAGCATCATTTTGTTCAAAATTGTACTTTTTTACGAAATTTACAGATATTCGAGGGTGGATAAAAAAAGAATGCAATAAGCAAGTTAGGGTTAGGGTTAGGGTTCAGATATTCATACGACAGAACATTCTGGGGCTGTGAAATGATCAAAAATGCTGGCGGTTGCTCGCAACTTAAAAAAAAAAAAAAAAAACTTTGGTGGGGAAGGAGTTAAATAACACCAAACAGCTTAATAAAGTAAAGCAATATTTTACAAAGATCGTTTTTATTCTATTCTAATGTTCAGTGCTTATGATAATGCACAATGGGTTGTGTTTTAAAATACGTTTTCCTTTCACAGACTAGCCATCCATTCCATCGTATTCCTCCCCCTGATTTACTTTGTGTTTGTGAGGAAGAATCCATTCACCTTCACTCTGGGAATGGCACAGGCTTTGCTAACAGCTCTCATGATTTCCTCAAGGTGAGTCGATGAATATTTTAGCACTGGTATATTGACTAAAGGCTGGAATACACTACACACAACTTAAAATCTAAAGAGATTTAAAACACTGTCTATCATACAGTTGCTGAGTTTGTAAATGGGTACAGAGAAAAACTAGAACTTGTATACACTAAACGACTGAGGATCACACACTAATAGATATTATAGTCATTATGAACACAACCAATTCACACAAAACACGTGTGTTGGCAAACCTAGATTTTTGGCCCGATTTACAGTCTGGAAAGCCTTGAGAGTCAGTTCTTGTGCACGTACATCTATTGCATGTGCACTTGTAGTGTATTTCAAAGCTTCAAATTATATTTTTAAACAAATGTACGTGCAGATAATATAATATTCATGAAATAAAAGGCCACTTAAGTGAACATAAAGAGAGGCATTTTAATGACTGTTTCCTAATAAACTTAAGTACATTTTAACAAAGTATGCTTTATAATAATATCAAATGTAAAGTAAGCTTTTCACATGCTTTAAAGAAGTACGTCGTGTTGACTAACATACTGAAGCTCACGTAAAGCTTTATCATTTTACCTGTATTATTTTAACTGTATTCAGTATTACATTTAATGTAAATATATTTTAAACGTAAGCTTTATTACAAAAGTGCAATTAAAAAATAATATTTAAATAGCTGACATTCAAGTTTCAACAGAAATGACTTTACCATAAATGCTTGTCAGTAGATTCAGCAGTATATTTCAAAAACAATTCATTATGAAACTACATACTGTATAAAGATGTACTTAGTGGGGCAAAAAGCTGACTAAAGTTCAGCCAATTTGCATGTAATATACATTTAAACTCTAATACATTTTCATTAAAGTAATATTTCCACAACAGGTACTGTTTTTAAAACTATGCTAAAGTGTACCTCTGATACTTAGAACATATTTAGGATATTTTATATATAAAACTTAATTGGTTATTTTTTATTAATGTGAACTTTTTTTAAAGACAATTTAAAAACAAAATAACATTTCGTTTTTTAATGCAATAAATTCAGACATTTTGAGTGTCCCGATAGATTCCGCACAAGCAAAAGGCATACATTTGTTTAAATGCTATGAATAATTCTTTTTTTAAAATCTGAGCAGCAGCCATTGGTGTTGTGTTTTGATCATTATTTTGAGCTTTTTATAGCAAGGCTGCTCAGCCCTGCTCCTGAAGACCTGTCATTCCAGTTTTAGATGTTTTACGTGAACAAAGAGACTTTTTAAATCCACAACAATCAAAGATAACTGCTATTTTGCAATAACAAGTGTCTTCACTGTATCAGCTCAGCCACTCTGCCGGTCACGTTCCGATGCGCAGAGGAGAACAACAGGATCGACAAGAGAATCACTCGCTTCGTGCTTCCAGTTGGTGCGACTATCAATATGGACGGCACTGCACTGTATGAAGCTGTTGCTTCTATATTCATAGCTCAGCTGAACAACTACGACCTGGACGCTGGCCAGATTGTTACCATTAGGTAAGTGGGATATAAGCCAGCTGGTGTGATATAATAGAGTTAAGTGGCTTCATGAAGGACGAAGGCCCGAATGATACTTTTCTTAAACGTTCATTCCGTAGTATCACGGCAACAGTCGCCAGCATTGGTGCAGCAGGTGTTCCAAATGCTGGGCTGGTAACCATGGTGATAGTGCTTACAGCAGTGGGCCTTCCTGCCACTGATGTCACCCTCATCGTCGCTGTCGATTGGCTGCTGTAAGTATTTGGTTTTCATGACCAAAGTGTCAGGTTTAATCGAGCGGCAACCTCCCGCTCTCTCTCGTGAAGCCAACACGGAAGTGACTTAAACTGTAATTCGTCAACTGGCCGCTAGAGGCTGGCTGCAAAAGGGAGTCAATCCCATAGTTAAAATGCCTAACTTTACAGCAGAAAAAAACATGTTTACAGCCTGGTTCAAAAAATGATTTTGGTCTATATAGCTAATTTTGCCCTTCATGACAACTGTGAAGGGGGTGAATTTTTTTATAACTCATCCGTTTAAATTATATTAAGCCTTAAAGTTCTGCATAATTAAGGGCGTGGCCACTTGAGTGACCGAGCTAGGTGGGGGTGGTTTCAACAAGCAGCTCCCGCCTCTTTGCCCATCTTTGATTATCCGGGAGTGACGCGCGGCGACGCGCTGCCAAGATGGCGACAGCCGCCTCCGCCCACTTTTGAGCTTCAAAAACTATCTTCGGAACCCTACGGGTGACGTCACGGACACTACGTCCATGTTTTTATACAGTCTATGGGTTTAATTAATGTGACACAGTCGTGATGACGTATTTTTGTAGGCCAAACCATATCACCCAGGTTCCCACGACAAAAACCCAATAGGATTTTTCCATTGACTTTTGGATTGTTGCAGAAAATAAACTCCAACAAAATTAACACAATTGAATTTTTATGCTTACATACAATTGACAGAAGTATGAAGCTAAACGTAGGCTACAGATGAGCTACACCACGGTCACATGACTTCAGTGTCACCACCATTAAGTGTCTGACAACCCTTCGCAGTCTTTTTTTTTTTTTTACATTTTCCCTGAAAGTTTGAGTTAGAATAGTTTGCACCTATTAAGTATTTTACCTGTTCATTGTGATGACGTTTAACGTTGTCCCATTTAGCACTTTGTTAGCAACTTCCTTTTTCAATATTAATATTAAAATGTATTTTAAATATATATATATTACTCGGGTACTACTTGTGTATTTTATGCCGTAGAATGAAATGTGAAAATACATTGAGCCTGTTTTCATCATAGACCTTATGACAAGCATTTAACCAAAATCCCAATAATAAAAAAAAAAAACACTGACTGGAACCAGAAGTGCTAAAATGTTAAGTCGTTTCTGGGTTTTGGCCTACAAAAATACATAATTCCTGCAGCAATCTATTGGTTGTCCTCCTGGAAAGTTCATATTTACGATTTGGCAAGTTGTAATTGCATAATCAGATGTGTTTAAACCACTTTGGTCAGGGCAAGATGGCGAAGTACTTTTTACTACAAAAAGTTCAAGATTTTTTAACTCGACATCTAAAAAAAAAAAGATGAATAATGAATGCACATTGGGTGTGTTTTTTCTTTATGTTTTTATTCACTTTATGAAGGTGCTGAAAATCGAATCATTATATATTCTATCGTAATTGTACAATACTGCCATATTTTGTACATGCCACTTTGCTAGTTTTTATTTTAAATGGAAAAATTCTTATAATTGAATTAATTTGAACAAATTTACAGTCAATACAGACACTGCATACATTGTGCCATATTTTCTTACTGACATGCCCCCAAACTCGGAAACTCAGGGCTGAAAGAAATTGGTGCATTCAAGTCATGTCTGGAAAAATTGTATTTATGAGTTTAAAGCTCCGTTCACACCAAGAACGATAACTATAAAGATAATGATATTAGCGTCCACACCAGCGAACAATATCGTCTGTTTATTCTAAGCGCACAGCTTTAAATTCTCAAGCCCGTAACAGCAGGATGGATTCTGATTGGCTGTCAATTTTTTATCGTTCATCAGCTGGATTCAAAGTGATTCAAACGATATCGTTTCTCTTCGTCTTTATCGTTATAGTTGCGGTGTGGACTCTGCTATTCTTTAATATTGAGAACGATTTTTAGAACTATATCTTTATCGTTATCTTTATCGTTATCGTCCTTGGTGTGAACGGGCCTCAACGCACATGAATGTCACTGCAAAATCATAATTACAAGTGGGAAACTCTGAACTTTCTATAAGCCGTGAGTTGGGGGCGTAATGTAAATTTTTTTCATTTACAATAAACTATAAATTAAAAATAAATAATCTCTTTTATCTAAGCATGTAAGAAATATGATAATATTGTACAATTACGATAGAACACATATAAATGGAAAAACTCACTGTTGCACATTTTGTATAGGTAGGTTTTGTTTAGTTTTTTTGTATAAAAGGTACATTGGCATCTTATGGAAGCCCATTTCTGTCATGGAATAAAAAAATAAAAAAGATAATTATGACTTTTTTCCTGCAATTCTGAGATGTAAACTCAGAATTCGGAGAAAAAATTTCGGAATTGTGAAATGTAAACTTAGAATTGCAAGATATAACTTGAGATAAAATAAGATGTTATGTGAGTTATAAACTCACAATTGCAACAAAAATTTACAATTTTGGGAAGAAATGTAGTAATTGTGAAATAAAAATTTGTGATTGCTTTTTTATTTTATAATAATAATTCTTTATATCATTTGGTAATTTAATAAAGCTTATATCTCATAATTCTGACTTTTTAAAATCAGAATTCTGAGTTTACATTTTTGTTTCCATCACGGAATAAAAAATAACAAAGCAATCACAAATTGTTATCTCACAATTACTACTTTTCTTCCCAACATTTTGAATTTTTCTTGCAATTGGGAGTTAAAAACGAACGTAACTTCTCACAATTCTGACTTTTTCCCTCAGAATTGCCAGCAATTCTGACATTATATCTCGCAATTCTGACTTTATATGGGCTTATATAGGCTTTTTTATTATGTGACGGAAACAAGCCTCAATCTTGCTCAGACCAAATGACTTCAACACACCTGACATAGTAATTACGACTTCCTAACTCATAAATACACACTTCCTAGGCCGGGTGACCGTGATTTCACCAAGTACAACATGTTCCTGGATCAACATCTTTGTTGATCCTGGAACAACATTCCAATCAACCAATCAGAATTGAGGGATAACTTTTCAGGAAATATCTGTTTTAGGCTTACAATCAGGGTTAGGTGCTTCTACACCCTTGTTAATCAGCTATCATTTCACACTGATTTTAGGAATCAATTATGGGTAGGGTTAGGTTTAGGGGTAGGGATTGGGTTTAGTCTATATTTTTGGACAGTAATGTTGATCCAGGATCAACAAAAGATGTTGATCCAGGAACATGTCTTACTTGGCCTCCTAGGCTGCAACCCTCCAAGAACTGAGTTTGACCTCTGTGTCCTAGGAGTTCTTAAATATGAACTTCTGACATGATTTGAAGTATATGGTTTCTAAAGGACCATGTGGCACGAAGACTGGAGTGATGGCTGCTAAAACCCTATAGCTGCTATAGTGTGAAGTTTACATTGTTGTTTCCCATCAAACCAGCGATCGCTTCCGTACCATGATCAACGTGCTGGGAGACGCCTACGGCGCTGGAATAGTCCAGAAGCTGTCAAAGCGAGAACTAGAGAGGATGGACCTGACTTCAGACGTGGACGCGGCCAACCCCTTCGCCCTGGAGACCACGCTGGATGACGACGAGTGCGAGAAGAAATCTTACATCAACGGTGGATTCACCATCGACAAAAGCGACGCCATTTCCTTCACCGAGACCTCGCAGTTCTAGAGGCGCGCGGCGGGCTCTGCTGAACATGTGACGGCGTGAAGGGAGTTCAGAGAGGTAGGAGCCATTCATAAAACCAGTGCCATGACTAGGACGGAAAGTCATTAGCGAGGACATGATTGAGTGCGGACATTAGCAATACCTGCCCTTGTGGTTCTCCTTCCTTCATTTTCCCAACCGTGCTCTTGAACTTACGTGTGCGTGCGCTAGACTGAGAGAAAACTGTGCTTCCACAGTTCATTAACATGTTGCCATGAATTATGCAAATTGCTGTTTTCGGTTTATTAACGGCGGTTGTTTTCTTTGATTTTGTACTAACGAATAGCTTTTTAGCAGTAGGCGATTTTCGTGTTTGTGTGTTTGAGAAGGAGCTCCGTGCAATATCGCGCATCTGTTTGAAAGAAACCCGGCAGATTAGTGTAACGTTCGCATGTCGCTAACTAGCCGATGTTATTATACTCAGAAAACGCTGATTTTAAGGTTATCGAAATCCGCTTTCGAAAATGTTCTTCGCAAATTATGTTCAAGTTTCAAATTCAGTAACGTGTGAAATGTTGCCAGTCCTGTTATTTGCACTTGCTATTGAAAGCCAAATGTTTATGAGCTTTGCGTGTCTTTCATTTCAGGTTTGTGCCAAATTGAATGTGTTGATAGGAAGGGGAACATTTTTATACAAACGTTGCATGACAAGGACGTGATGTGGGGGTACAGAAATGGCCTTTGGAATGAAAATCAGATCCTTTGTACACAATTATTTTGTCATGATATTGAAGGTGGCAAGCCTTAATAGTTTCTTCAGCAAGCCACTGATTCATTCTTTTTCTTCCTTTGTTGTTGAATCAGAGCTATTCTGGGGAATATTTTGAAAAGACCGCACCGATGATGTTGTCAGTGCCAAATTTCTGCCATTGAGCCAGTTTGAACCTTCTTTTACAGTATTTCATTTCTTTATACTTTGGGTTACATCAGAAATGAGAGAAAACGATCAATGTGAAGCATTAATGGTCTGCGTTTAAGGTTCTGAAACTGAATAAACACTGTAAAGCACACCATTGTACAACTGTATTTATACAGTACAGTAGTCAAATTAGTCATACTGTATGATTCAACAAGTACTGTATGTGTATCCACAAAATAATAAAGTTATCCCTGAATTGACTTTTTTCCATTTATTTTTTCACTTTATATATTTAGATAGATAACTGTTCTTCGTTTAATACTCAAAGGGAAATGCCATAGACGAAACACACCTGCGGCTCCCTGATATAAACAGAATAAGCCTTTTGAACTTGACAATCAACTAAAGCAGGTATTTCATTTGAATTACTAATGAACAAGCAGCATTTGCATAAAAATGCTAAAAAGAAGAAGAAAGGACGTGATCAAAGCACTACTGATTTGCCACTTTTGATGATTTTATCTCTCTTTCTTTTTTTTGCTGAGTTGGTCTCAAACCAAACCATGTTCTATTGCTGCACCACGGCTCAACAAGGGAGCCAACCTTTTTTGTTATGAGGGTTATATAAAGCACATGTACTATTTTAAGTGTCAGAAGACTCCGTTTTGCTCTCTGTCTCCAGTGAAACACACATTTCAAGTGTTTCTACTAAGAAGCTCATGAGCTGAATCAGGTGTGAACAGTTGGGGGCCTCCAGAAATAGGGTTAAAAACCACCAAAAACACTAGAAATATACTGTTTCATTTCAAAGCTGCACTACAAACACAACGACAAACAAACACACTCATAATTGAATGGAAAAAGATGCAATGCCACAGAAAATCACACAGTCCTCTGATTCATCTGTGGATAAAAAGAAGAACCATCTTTAAATACCTACTGAGTCTGTACAACCCTTATGCACAAAAAAAGTGTGCTTAACTGTATTAAATGCAAACTAGTGCACATCAAACCTTAAGAAGTACATTTAAACAACTGTACTTCCAGATATTATAATATTAATGAAATAAAAGGCCACTTAAGTGTACTTAAAGAGAGGGCATTTTAATGACTATATTTCTGAACACACTTAAGCAGACTTTTAAAAAATGCGCTTTGCAATGTTATCAAATTACACATTTTACTTTAAAGTCATTTTAAATCATGTTTCAATAACCTTTTGTCGTGCTTTGAAGTACACTTGTTTTTAATGTGTTGACTAACACACTAAAGCACAATATTTTATTATCATTTTATAAATTTCACGTTTCAAGTTTCTTAACACACTTTTAAAAAGTGCACTTTGTAGTAATGGCAAACATTTTACTTTACATTTTACATCATTATGTTTTTATAATTGTAATATGTTGTCATGCTTTAAAGAAAATGTACTAAATTGCAACTTCATTACTAATATATTCAAATCCGAGGCATACAAGTTTCAACGGAAATGACAATAAAGTATATTTTAGTTGATCATAAGTGCATGTCAGAACATTCAGCAGTACTTTAATCATATTTCAAAGACAATAGAAGGAATTATAAAATTATATATAAAGATGAATTTTAGGCCTACTTAAGTGAGTCAAAAAGTTTGTGTGTGATATAAATGTACACTATGATATAAGTAGTAAATACTGAGCACAGAATCACAAAAAATTTGATTAATGGTGACCTTTGACCTTGACCACCCATGTTGCGCTCACCTTTGACCTTTCAAAATCTCTGAAATGAAATGAAACCGGTGTGAAACACGTGCTGTACAGATATGGGACGTCCAGGTATGGAAGGTCAAAAGCGGCCCTGGGGAGTTCAGATATGTAAAGTCAAAGGTCAAAAATGGAAACTCCAGGTGTGTAACGTCGAAAATGTCAAAATCGACCCCAGAGGATATGAAAGGTCATTGGAAAACCGAGAAATGCCAGATAAAAGGACAAAGACCATAATATTCCCCCGAGATTATGCAAGGTCAACGGTAAGCGTGACATGGGTGGTCAAGGTCAAAGATCACCATCAGTCAAATTTTTGGTCATTCTGCGCACTGTATTTACTACTAATACATGTTCATAAATTAACATGCAAGTTTCTGGAAACATGACATTCAGTTCACAATTAAGTACATTATTTCCATAATAATAGGTACTCTTTTTAAAAGTATGCTAAAGTGAAACAAAATAAATATCCCAGAATGAGAAAAGCGTTATTATATTTAAAGACTCGCCATTACATAAGCACAAACGCCAAAACAGATCTGCGTGTCAATACCTCATCTATCTCAGAGTCGGTGGCACCCTGACATCACAAACAGAGGCAGAGGAGGCTGAATGATCCATCCCACGATGGGCATAACATACCACAGCGTTCATTAAAAACGGGAGCGTGTGTGTTTGTTTGAGTGGTACTCACACAGGCTCGTCTTTGAACTGCTTTGGGAGATGTTAAAAGGCTGAACCCGTTCCTGAACTTCCTCCCACAGGTCAGGAGAACCCAAGAGAGATCTGCAGAAAACAACACATCATTTATCTAAAAAAATAAAGACAGCACTATTAATTTTGCTCATATTTAAGGTCAGTGATTTGAACAACTCATAGGCAACTCATACTGCTATGAACATGAAGTATACTTCAGATTGCACGGCATGGATGTGGTGTGGAAAGTCTGAGTCGGTTCTACAAAAAAACATCAATCGAATCCATTCATGCAACTCTACCTGGGGAACACAGACGCAAACATACCCATTGTGCCTCTGTGCCTCCGTACTGGAGTGTTCGGAAGATCCCTCATATCCCATGAGGGAATGATGACGGCCCACTTCCTCTGCGTAGTCGAGGAGATCGTCTGTGTCTGAAGAGTCTTCATCAGCCATCTGAAATAATGAAGTAGAATATGCAGGTCGAGATAGCCTTGTGACAAAGAAGTGCACTTAATTGTATTGAATGTGATCTTGTAGGGTATATCTTAAAACACTGTACTTGCAGATAATAGAATGCAATTAATATATAAGTAATGAAATAAATGGCCACTTAAGTGTACTTAAAGAGAGGGCATTTTAATGACAGATTTCACAGATGGGGCTTAGACTGAGCCAGGATTAGGCCATAGTTCAATTAGGACATTTAAGTAATTTTTTTTTTATAAATGTGCCTTAAAGAAAACATGTGGTGTGCATCTTGAGACAAAACAAAGGCACTGATATATTTTAAGATCAGTGAGTGCAAGTTTCTTTCAGTTAAAACAGCTCAGATTTACATTTTAGTCTGAGACGAGGCTTAAGCCTTGTCTATGAAACCGGGGGTACGTTTCTGAACACACTTAAGTACACTTTTAAAATGTGCACTTCGTAATGTTATCAAATTAAACGTGTTTCAATAATCTTTTGTCATGATTTAGAGAAGTAGACTTATTTTAATGTTGACTAACACACTAAAGCACACAAAATATTTGATTGTAATTGTATCTGTTAGTCTGTTATTCAATATTACATTTAAGGCACTATATATTTTAAATGCACCAAATTGCATGTTCATTACAAATATGTAAATACAAATATATTTAAATACATGACAACACACTTTAACTATATTTCAAAAACAATGGAAGTAAATATAAAATGACATAATGACAAAATATTTACAGTACATTTAAATTATAATCCATTTCCATTTAATTGCAACTAACACACAGTTAAGTGTCTGAAAACGTTACAGTATGTTCACACTTAAGTGTGTTCTTTAAAGTGTTTTATTTCGATAAGTACTCTTATTGAAAGTATATGCTAAAGAGTATAGATGTCAATATAAAATGACAATGACAAAATATTTACAGTACATTTAAACTATAATCCATTTCCATTGAATTGCAACTAACACACAGTTAAGTGTCTGAAAACGTTACAGTATGTTCACACTTAAGTGTGTTCTTTTAAAGAGTTTTATTTCGATAAGTACTCTTATTGAAAGTATATGCTAAAGAGTATTTCTTTTTCACAAGGGTTGTCCTCATCTGACTTATCTATTAGTTAATCTTATTTACTTCCAGATCAGTATTATTTGTTTATTGGTGTATAGTATAGAGAGGGACAAATAATATACACAACTAACCCAAGGTCTGGAATAGCTTCTTCTTTGGTCTCCTGAAGAATAAACAGTATAGTCTGGTTTACCAATTAACATTTTGTTGGTTAAACAAAATATGTCCTGTCACACATCATAAAACCTTTCAGAGAACTTGTGTAAATCTTATACAGATCCACAGCATGGACCAATTTGACAAATTGCATGAAGAGTGTTACAGTGTTCATATTTGATTCTCCTGATGGTTTTGATTGATGCACTGACAAACTCCTTAATCTGGAGTTTCTGTCAGATGGGTGAATAACGAGAAGAGGACCGTTCACGTGACCTCTGAACCTACAGGGGGTCAAACACACACACACACACAGAGACACAGACACAGACACAGACAGACACACAGACATAGACAGACAGACAGACACACACACACACAAACACACACACACACACAGACACACACACAGACACAGAGACACACACACAGCCACACACACACACACACACACACACAGACAGACACAGACACAGACACAGACACAGACACAGACACAGACACAGACACACACACACACACACACACACACAGACAGACACAGACACAGACACAGACACAGACACAGACACAGACACAGACACACACACACACACACACACAGACACAGACACAGACACAGACACAGACACCTTCAGGAACTGGAATCAAAGTGTTTAATGGTCTTGATCCTACAATAAGCTGTTGTGCCCTCTGCTGGCCATCACTAATTCATCAAAAAAACACAACAACCAGGATCTCAAACCATTTGAACATCACTGTAACCCTGCAGAGCATCAAGGTCCATGATTCAAGTCTTTGTTTAGAGGAAAAAAATATTTATGTATTTATTTCTGCTCAACATGTGGACCATGTCTGATGAAAAAGAAGTGCACCTTATTGTACTTGTAGCGTACTTCAAATCATAAAAGTATATTTTAAAAACCTTAACTTTCAGATATTGTAATATTAATAAATTTAAATGCCACTTAAGTGTACTTAAAGAGAGATACTTTGATGACTGTTTTTTCACTATGTTTTAATAATCTTTTGTAATGGTTTAAAGAAGTACATTTATTTTGATGTGTTGACTAACATACTAAAGCACATGTAAAGTACTTTATTATTATAATTGAACTGTAGTGTCTCATTTGATATTACATTTAAAGTGAATATATTTTAAATATACTAAATTGCAACTTTATGATTACAAATGTGTAATTACAAAAATATTTAAATACATAACTTACAGGTTTTGATACAAATGGCATTGAAGTATAATGTAGTTTATTATAAATGCTTGTCAGTACATTTAGTAGTACACTTAACCATATTTCAAAGCCATTAGAAATAATAATGAAATTGCATAAGTGGGTCAAAAACACTCTTAAATTCAACTAATTGCATTTGATATATATTTTAATTATAATACATTTTCATTTAATTGCAAATAACATGCAATTAACTGGCTAAAAACATTGCATTTAATTCAAACTTAAGTATATAATTTCTTCTATTAAAGTGTACTTCTTTTTAACAAGAGCATATTAGCACATATTTGCTGCTGTCCTGTGTCAAAAAACAAAAATGCACAAATGTGACCCTGGAGCACAAAAGCAGTCTTAAGTGGCTGGGGGATATTTGTAGCAATAGCCAACAATACATTGTATGGGTCAAAATTATCAATTTTTCTTTAATGCCAAAAATCATTAGGATATTAAGTAAAGATCATGTTCCATGAAGATATTTTGCAAATTTCTTACCGTAAATATATCAAAACTTAATCTTTGATTAGTAATATGCATTGCTAAGAACTTCATTTGGTCAACTTTAAAGAAATATTTTCTCAATATTTAGATTTTTGTGCACCCTCAGATTCCAGATTTTTAAATAGTTGTATCTCGGCCAAATATTGTCCTATCCTAACAAACCATACATCAATGGAAAGCTCATTTATTCAGCTCTGTATGATGGTGTATAAATCTCCATTTTAAAAAAATGGACCCTTATGACTGGTTTTGTGGTCCAGGGTCACAAATGAGGAACATCTGATACCTGATCTCTGCCGTGATGTTCTCTTTGACTGCATGGAGCAAAAGAGAGATGTCTTCGGGATGAGGTGCAGCCCTGTTTCCGTGACTTTTTGGAGGTTTTTCTCGTCATTGCCCTCTAAAGACAATAAAGCATCTTACAAAACTTTATAACTGTATGATGGTGTATAAATCTCTATTTTTAAAAAATTGACCCTTATGACTGGTTTTGTGGTCCAGGGTCACAAATGAGGAACATCTGATACCTGATCTCTGCCGTGATGTTCTCTTTGACTGCATGGAGCAAAAGAGAGATGTCTTCGGGATGAGGTGCAGCCCTGTTTCCGTGACTTTTTGGAGGTTTTTCTCGTCATTGCCCTCTAAAGACAATAAAGCATCTTACAAAACTTTATAAAGCAATCAAGCTAAAATCTTGCATTTCAAAATCTGCATTTTTTACCAGAGGAACAGTCAGGAAACCATTGTCACTGGAGATTTCACTGAATGTTGTCTTTGTGGAGGACTCTAATCTTGGAGAGATACCCTGAAATTAATCAATCGATTTAAAAACTTTTTTCTTTTTTTGTAATAATGCAAAAAACTCATTATTGTCGTGTTTAAGCAAATCAATTGAATCAATTGAATGTAGATAAATACGCACTTACAGGGAAAGTGGGATGCCGTGTCATTAATACCTCTCTCTCTACTCCAGAGAAAGATGGGGCAAGCATCTTCTTCAAAACTGGCCAGTATTTCTCCAGCTGCAAAAGAGAATTTCAAAAGCAAATAACATTTGCATGCAACATGAATAATTTAATAATACCTGAGAAATAATATCAGTTGTACCTGGAGGAATCAACTGAATGAGTTCAAGTTTCACTGTTTCACTTGAGGAAGAGGAGAAACGCACTAAAATAACCCTAGTACATAAGAAGTGTGCTTAACTGTATTTGAGTGTGCACTTAAAACCTTAAAAGTATATTTTAAAAAATGCACTTGCATATACTAAAATATTAATCAACTGAAAGGCCACTTAAAGAGAGTAGACATTCATGATGTTTCTTAACACACTTAAGTACATTTAAAAAAAAATGTTTGTTACAATGTCAGATTAAAAGTTTTACTTAAATTGTTTTGAATAATATTTTATCATGCTTTAAAGTATTTTGATGTGTTGACTAACATACGAAAGCACATGTACTTAATAAACATTTTAGCTGTTATGTTATTTCATATTACATTTACAGTTAACATTTTAATACTCTAAATTGCAAATTCATCCTTACAAACGTGTAATTACAAATGCATTTCGCAGGTAGTTAACAGTATGACACAAAACAGCCAATATACTGTGGCTAAATATAATTTGAACTCACCGGAAACATTAATACAATTCATTTAAAATGTATTTGCATGAATAAAAGGTCGCTTTTTAATGATGTTATTAACTATTCTTATAACCAAATATTATCCATATTTCAGTAATATGAAAAGACTTTTATTTTGAAACAGTCCGGAAATTAAATTGGACACATGGGAGTCGTAGTTTTGTAGCTCATTTGTAGTTCACACCATCAACATTGCCTTTTAAAATGAAAAACAGATATCTATGATGCATTTGTATATTTAGTACTTTCAAAAAATCTCACAGTGGAGCCAAACTGAGAAATGAAATTAAGAAGGAAATAAAATCCTACAATTGTGGACACTGTAGCTGTGGACAATTTCATTATTGCTCAGCTGTTTCCATCCGAGCATCCATATTAAATATAGCAGTTTATTTCACCAGGTCCGAGATAAAATGACAACAGACAAAATTGGTGTGCATTTGGTTTATACGGTCATTTGTCAGGGGTACCAGAAATACAACTGAATACCAAGATTTAAAAAACAAACAAAACTGCAAATAAAACTTGCACTTCAGATATACAACTTAAAATAAATCGACCCATCTACATTCATTTAGGTACAATAATAAAAGCAAATCAAGGTAACAACAGCATATTAGACTTAGCTGATAACAGAATACACTGTAGTCCCATTTCTCGTCCGACCAGCGAGTGCTGGACTGCACATGCTAGTTAGAAACCATCTAGAAGAGCAAACGCTCACTTATAATCAGAAATGTTTGAAATGAGCTTGACTAGGCGTATTATTATTATTATTATTAATGGATGCACAACTGCATTCAAGGGGAAATCAATTTGAATTGTAACAGCATCAGTGGCATTTTCATTCTATTAGAGCTTTGTAAGAACCATGAAATACGGCTTCTTAGTAAATTCTTAATAAACATCAGAATGTAATGTCAGGCCGAATGATAAAAACACAAAAGGAGATATGATAAATTTTAAGCAAAAGTGCATCTGATACTTCAGTTCTGAGAGCGCTAGGCTGCCAGCATGACGTCTATATATTGTTTTAAAAGGAAGAAGGAGAGGAGATGAGGCTCTATTCTCCATACACACTCTCGTCACTGTAGGCGATGTAAAGGAAGAAATCTTCTTCGTGATGTTCCTGTGTGTGAGACAGCGTAATTACAAGAGGAACAAACTGATACTGATGTGAACAAACCAATCAGAGTGAAAGAAGGGCGAGAGAGAGATACCTGGTACAGCTGGCCCATGGTGGCGGAGGTCGGGGGAATGACGTTGTTCACGAAGAAGAACAGAGCATCCTCGGCTCTCAGGTGGATTCGCTTTCGGATGAGAAAGTAAAACTGGCCCACTAAAAAAACATTAGCAGATGCTTTTATCCAATGTGACTTACAAATGAGGACAATGGAAGCAATCAGAATCAACAACAGAGCAATGATACGCAAGCGCTATAACACGTCTCAGTTAGCTTAACGCAGTACACGTAGCAAGGCTTTTTAAAAATTATAGAATACTTTTTTTTTTTTTTTTAAACAGATCGAAAGAATACAATATCAGTATTAGTTGATAAATAGAGTGTAAGTCTAAAAGGGGCAAGTTTTTTTTAAAGAATAGAATTAGAATAGAGAGTGCTAGAGTTAGAGGGTCAAAATATAATTATAATAATAACATCTTCTGATGCAATCGGCTTCAAGTAAAAAAAAAAAAAAAAGACTTTCGAAACATAAAGGCACTTACCCGTCAGGTCAGAGGGGACCAGGTATTTCTTCTTGTCTAGGTCACCTATTCTGGCTTTAGGAGCTTTTTCCACAATTACCTAATACAGAATCAAACAAACACTTGTAAGTGGAGAAAATGTAGTGTACAGTTAAAGAAACAGTTCACCCAAGAGTGAAAATCAGCGGACAGTGTACTCATCTTCAGGTCATGAGTTTGTTTCTTCATCAGATTTGGAGAAATGTAGCATTGCATCTCTTTCTCACCAAAGGATGCTCTGCAGTGAATGGGTGCCGTCAGAACGAGAGTCCAAACAGCTGATAAACACATCACAGTAATCCACACGACTCCAGTCCATCAGTTAAAGTCTTATGAAGTGAACAGCTTGTATCTATAATATACAAGCAACAACAGTACAGCTCTGAACAAATATGTTGGTGGATTTTGATATGAGAGTATAACGGGATGGACTTTTTGATTTAGAGGAAGCAATATTCTGGATTATGGAATAATATGGAAAAACATATTTTGACCAGAAGTTAAAAAACCTTGACGAATCGGTTTCTTACAAACGTGCAGCTTTTCACTTCTCAAGACTTTAACTGATGGACTGGAGTGGTGTGGATTATTGTGATGTTTTAATCAGCTGTTTGGACTCTCGTTCTGACGGCACCCATTCACTGCAGAGCATCCGTTGGCGAGCAAGAGATGCAATGCTACATTTCTCCAAATCTGATGAAGAAACACACTCATCTACATCTTGGATGGCCTGAGGGTGAAATTTGCAGCTAATTTTCTTTCTTGGGTAAACTATTCCTTTAATCCAGCGTTAGACGAAACCGAGAGAAGCTACTAGTTTACTTTCAATCGATTTTACTCGTTCCTTTCACTTTTCAAGCCCACTATGTGTGATTTTTTTTGACTCGGAGTAAAGACTAAGAGGATCTGAGAAAAGCTGTGCTATTTTTGATAATTAGGCTGCAGATGAGGAACAAGATATCTATATTATGAACCACTTCAGACCCATGACTATTTAAAACTACTATGTTGCTTCCCATATGTAAAACATCCATTAGAGGGTCAGAAGCGAACCAGGACTTGGGGGAAATGCCACCAAAAGTATAAAACATCTCAGAAAATTGCCCCGCAGTGAATTCTTCAATTCATAATTTTAGAGTGTTTAATTTTTGTTAATCGATTCAGCTGAATCAAGCTGTCAATACGGGTTATTATGGTATCAAACATATTATTAATAATCTTTTCGTAGTAACACAGGTCCAAACAGGGGAGGGGGGAAAATACTTGAAATTATGGCAATATTTAATAGACGGCTTGTATTTCTGGTTTGGTCATGTATATGGTAAACGAAGCCAGCCTTGTGGATGTAAACATGTTGACTGAAGGACATCCAGGCTATTTTAGGATCACCACTTACACATGGTCCTAAATGTATTATTTTACCCCACAAATGCAATTTAAATAAGACCACAAGCACATAACGCACCGCATTACACTACAGGAGGTCAATCTGTCCATTAGGCCTCGAGGATTAAAGCAGACCAGACAACACAAAACACAAGCCACCTTAACAAATATTGAACTGTTCGTCTCTCAAAGCAGATTCGAGCTGAAGAGAGATTTCAAACACGCTATTAGTAAGCATAACACGAACAGACATTTGATTTCGTCTGTTGTGGTTCACCATAACGCTAACGCTAGCTTCTGTTTACGCTAACGTTACATCCAACCGACTTACAGGAACCCTGTCTGGATATTTCTTCCGGATTTTCTCACCCTCCGATCGCCTCTTCTCAAAGGGATGCTCTTCTTTGTATTGAAACTTCATGGTTGTTAAAGGAAGAGTAAACTAGTCTTACACAAACACACAGATGTGACCAAGCGCTTCATACACAGCTGCTGCGCTCTCCCTTCTGCGCATTGATACGGACGCGCTATATTTACATTATTTTTGTTAACTCAATACTGAATCTTTCCCGAAAACCACACATCCAGAAAAACTATTCGATACAAGGCTTATTAAAGATGCTAGACGGTTACTAAAGACGTTTCTGATATCGCGTTATGTTGTGTTTGTAAGGTAGGGACTACTTTTTCCGCTCACGCAGTTATACAAGCGGTGCTCCGGTCAGTCATATGACCGTCTGCCCTCACTTCCGGTATCCGAAGAGACGCAGAGTTGCTTTAAAAATGTTACTTGAAATTAAATAAATGTTAACTGGAATGATGAAATAAAACCTAAAAGAAAATACAAAAATAAAAGAAAATTCATTCATACTAAAATAAACACTGGAGCAAATGTGACAAAGGTTATGTACACTATGCATACATTTGTATATTTTTGTATATTATTGTATACTTTGTTCTGATAAAAAAAATGACTAATCGCTTCACTCATAACGTGAGGAAACAATAGATTCTTTAAAAAGATTTTTTTTAATATATATATATATATATATGTCTTGTTGTATAGTATGTGTAAAATCATGTAAAACAAGATAAACAAAAAAATGGTTTAAGAAAGGATTTTAAACAACTATAATTGTGTAAGATAAGATTTCTAAATATATTTTTGGCACCCCACCAACAAATTTGCTTATGTTTTGTTTTTACGCTCAATTCATTTAATCACTTTAAGCTTAAAACAAACAAATTTCTATTTTGTTTTCGTTTAGTTTTTCTTTTTTTTATGTAAAAAGCCTTTTTTTTTTTGCATCAAGAGCGAAGGAAACACGTGTTGCCTAAAGTATATTTTCCATCAGAAATGGTTTTCTGCAACTGGTTCCTTAAACTTTAAAGAAGATCGTCAAAGAAAACCGTACCCATAGAATAGGATAGTGACACGTTTTTATTAGTAACGTGCACAGGTCTACGCACTTGTGTCCCAGGAAGCTGCCTTGAGACTTCACAAGTGTTAGACCGATGAGAATAGAACTGACATTATCTGACAGGTGCACAGAGAAACCAACACGGCCTTGAGTACAAAAAAAAGGTGTCTGTTGCTCCGTCATCTCTTCAACACAATGAAGTTTTATAAATTCAAGTCTTGCCATTATTACATTTTCAGGAAAGAAAAAAAAAAAAGCGCGCGTGTGCCTCTGAAATATGCTAGTCTCACGAGTTTGTTTACAGGAGCAAAGGAAGCAAAGTTTCCTTACTTCGGAAACCAGTCTCCTCTTGGCTTATATCGAAACCCTCCGACATTCTTTGCAAATCCTCGGTTTGTACTTCTAATTCATGACCGGCGTTTTGTTTTGCTCTCTCACCGCGTTCGTCGCTAATCACGAAACGCCAACGTCCTACGTCATCCGCCGGAACGACTCCGGCTTATGACAGTTAGATGAAGTGTGAGAAAAGTGTTCATTACGTTAAAAATATGGATTTTTTCTTACAAAAATGCATGGATTTGCTACAGGAGGCCTTCACTCACCCCCCAGAGCCGTGTGAGGCAGGTTTTATTACGGATGTGCGCTCTTTATTTAACGCGTTTTGGACTGTTCAACAGAAACACCCGCCAACTGCAATGATAGAGCTTGGAATAGCCAGGACGAATTTTAATATAACTCCGATGGGATTCGTCTGAAATCAGAAAGTCATATACACCAAGGATGCCTCGAGGGTGCGTAAAACACAGGCTAATTTTTATTTTTGGGTGAACTAACCCTTTAACACCATAATTTAAACCTTATAAAAAAAACACATAAAAAATCTTTACCTTAATGCATCCAGCATGGGCAGCAGGTTAAGAAGTGCTGTGTCGCTTGGGTCACTAAACCATGACTTTATAGGTATTGCATTATCTATGGGCAAAAAAAAAACAGGAACATTTTTTACAAATAATCACATATTTATGGAAGCCTGTTTCCACCACTGAATAAAAAAAATAAAAAAAAAGGTAATTGCGTATTTCTCTCTCAATTCTCTTTTTTTATTTTGTTTACATCTCGCAAATCTGACTTTTTTCCCAGAATTTTGAAATATAAGCTAGCAACTGTGAGAAAAGAAAAACGTCAGAATTAAGGAATATAAACTCGCAACTGCGAGAAAAAAGTCAGAATTGTGGGACAAAAGTCACAATCATCTTTGTCATTTTCATTCAGTGGCAGAAACGGACTTCCATACATATTCAAAACAAACACACGTTCTAGGGAAGAAGAAGGTTTTCTCAGTTGACTATATAAATCTTATAGTTGACCGTTACAAATCTAAATTAAAAAAATTGTGACTAATAGTGACAAAA
This sequence comes from Sinocyclocheilus grahami, assembly GCF_001515645.1. Taxonomy (NCBI): domain Eukaryota; kingdom Metazoa; phylum Chordata; class Actinopteri; order Cypriniformes; family Cyprinidae; genus Sinocyclocheilus; species Sinocyclocheilus grahami. The sequence continues at coordinate 378,772 of NW_015505955.1, forward strand.
ACCCATCACAAAAGTCAATGTGCATTATCCAAGACAGCTCATAATTTATTGATCGGTTCTTCTAAACTGCTACTCTAAAGTGATGTATGAAGTGGTATTGACTGACTGCGGTTTTTCTTTATGGTCATTAAGGTCATGAAATACTAAACTACATTTTCTTGTGTTGCACATTGTAAAAGACAACAGCTACGTTTACGTTCATTGATGGCTCAATCGGATTGAAACTTCTTCATGTAAACGCCTCAATCAAACTGACGTTTGATCCAAATGAAACTGAATTAAAATGGTGTAGACCTGGAATAAATCAACAGAAAACAATTGAGCATGCAAATGCTTGAATCTGACTATTTTCTCAGTTGGATTTAAAAATACTAAGCACAGGGCCGTGATCCGCATGTTTACATAGGTTTTACATCTGAGATTACTTACTGAGATTTTGTTTGGAATATGCAAACAAATATGTGAATTGGACTGCAATGCTTCATATAAAGAGAACTTTCAGAATCTGAAATCAGATTAGATTCATTCTGATTAACGAAAATTAGTGCATATAAACATACCTAGTGTTAGCATTCATTCATATTCATCGTAGGAGAAAACAGTTGTCTTCGACAGACCTTGAGTCTCTGACATATGCAATCCATCCGTACTGTGAGTGTAACTGCTCTTTAGAGCTTCTTGGTATAAACACAGCAAAATAACAGTCTAAAATGTGTTCAAAATGCAACAGTGCTTTCACATTTTAAGGTTTCTGCAGGTAAATTTAAGCCTTTTTCAAGACCTTTTTAAAACTAAAGAACATTGAAAATGAATCGACAAAATATGCCAATATATTCTCTAAATGTGAATGTCTAGGAAACACAGCGAGTTGTATTAGCATACTGGGAAAAAAAGCTCAGCTATGATGGAAATAACCTTCTGATGACACTGCAAAAACCTGATGTTCTTCCTCAGTATTTTTTGTCTTTGTCTAAAGATTCATGCATTTAAAACCAGAACAAATATTTGCGAATGGGCTCAGAAACTCTTAATTTAAAGTGAAAGCAGGGTTTCATTCGTATTTCATGCATATCTTGGTTTAATAATGTTTAGCTATTTGAAGATAAAATGCTTATTGAAGTGCATGCAACATTTAATGCCATGACTTTATGAATTTAAGATTTTCCGCTCTGATTTAAGACCTTTTTAAGGCCTTAATTTGTGGAAGGGCAAATTAAGATTTTTTTAAGACCTGCAGAAACCCTGTATATATTTTCAATGCAGAGTACAAATGCTTTTATTTGTGCTATAAATTACAGCTACCACAAGATGTGTATATTTGTGTAACATGCTGTGAGCTTTCAAACCCATATTTGTTTGTGTGTTGCATGCAATAGTGAACAGCGGTGTGCATTTGGGGGAACCTTTGATGCTCGTACATTAATTGTAAAATTGAGTGTAAAACACAGAGTCATTGTTGTGTCTCCTCTCTTCCCTCTCCAATTTGCAGTTTTTTTTGTTACTATTAAAATCTGTTGTTCAGCTTCTTCAAAGATCATCATTCATGATAATCATGATAGATTAATTTACTGCCAAGAACAATATAGGATGGGAATTGACCAGAACAAAAAACTTTTGCTGCTGAATTGATCTCCATGATCTACATTTGCAACCTAAAGTTCAGATGTTCTCAACATTAGATTCATTACATGCATGTGTGATCAATACTTTTAAAGCCAGCATTATCATTTACTTCCATAAAGTGATGCATTTCAGAGTAAAATTACTAGGGGGCTTGTTTTTATCCAAACTAATTGGATTCTGTAAAGTTGTCTTTATATGACATAATATAACATATAAATCCTGTATTAAATCTGATGTTTGCTTACGGTTCACATTGCTGTGACGCTGAACATGATAAACATGTCGAGGGTGAAATGGCCTGAAGTACACAAGCGCATCATGCAGAGAGACCAGCTAGACAACCGCTCACACACACACACACACAGTGTTAATCCTGCAAAAGCAGTGAGCACACTACAGCGTGCTGCTGAAATCAGGTCTAGTTTTACCTGGATGACTGCGATATGCTCCCGGCGAGTTGTCAAGAATGACTATACTTGATAAGTCGTCATGTACAACGGACAGGTCTTTAATATAACTACCTGAATCCAGCGTACAGTGCTGCACAAGATAAAGACAACACACAAAAAAGACAAAACATAAATTGCATTTCCTTTTCTAATTTCTTCCATTTGCATTCTTCTCATGGCAAATGTTAATGCACAATGAAACATCAAGGGTTTCAGTGGTTACCTGTCTATAGTATCTTCTTTTCAGGATCCCCTTGTTGTTATCCAGCTTATCAGCTACTGCAGAACCATAGATCTCCATACTAGCAGTGAACACTACTAACTCATACCACTGACTGACCACCTCCAGGAAGAAGTCCACATGCGGCCTTTTATGCACAAAGAATCTGACCGGGTGTTTGTCTATTACCACCTGAAAAACAACAGATTATATGAGAAAAATGAAATGAGACATTTGGATTTTATTATTTTTTTTAACTAATAATACAATACTACTACTAATAATAATGATGCATTATTATTGTAACACATTACAATATTACTATTACTAAACAATGAACAAAATACTTTGAAAGCATTTATTAATCTTAGTAATAAATAAGAACAGACATTTCCAAGAATTACCCTCGCCTAGAATCATAACCTGGAAATATCAGTTATTTTCACTGAGCGTGGTAAGTTTGTTTACTAGGGATGCACCGAATGTTCGGCAACCGAAATTATTCGGGCGAAAACAGCAAAAAGACCAAATAAATTGTACCGAACAATGACATGACGATATCAAATAGCAACCAGCGTAGAGTGAGACTCTTTATTATGCAGCACACACGTCAGCAGTGTGGAAGCATTTAAACTGTCCGAGAAAGACGCAAAAATCATGCGCAGAAACAGTGTTACTCATCAGTTGCTCAGTCACATTTTAATGAATTTTTACAAGGCATGTGACAATGCGATAACGTGCGACGTATTCGTAATGGGACTCATTTATAAATCTGCTGTTGTCAGGTCTTCCTGCGCGTTTCCGCCAAAATAAAAGTTGACAAAAAGCAAGAACTCCAACATTCATAAATGTTAGTATTGTAATTTTACTGTTGTTCTGTAAAATAAAAGAAAAAGAAAATGATATTACACCAGCTCTGTTAATACATTTATTATAACACATACACAGTGTTCAAATTGGGATTTGTAATATTTTCTAATGTTTTAAAAGAAGTCTCTTCTGCTCAGCAAGGCTGCTTTTCATTTTACAGTAAAAAATGCACGCCTGATTCAAGAAGGGGGTCTGATCGCCAAAATCTTTTATATATATATATATATATATATATATATATATATATTTTTTTTTATCGACGTATTCGTAATGGGACTCATTTATAAATCTGCTGTTGTCAGGTCTTCCTGCGCGTTTCCGCCAAAATAAAAGTTGACAAAAAGCAAGAACTCCAACATTCATAAATGTTAGTATTGTAATTTTACTGTTGTTCTGTAAAATAAAAGAAAAAGAAAATGATATTACACCAGCTCTGTTAATACATTTATTATAACACATACACAGTGTTCAAATTGGGATTTGTAATATTTTCTAATGTTTTAAAAGAAGTCTCTTCTGCTCAGCAAGGCTGCTTTTCATTTTACAGTAAAAAATGCACGCCTGATTCAAGAAGGGGGTCTGATCGCCAAAATCTTTTATATATATATATATATATATATTAATTTTAAGTTAAATTGTGCTTTGTTGGTATAATGTCTGCTAGAATGTTAAAACTTAATTAAATATTTTTTAAATTGTTGTTTTGTAATTGATTTTTTCTTTGAAAAACAAGACAAAACAGTAAAAAGCACATTTTGGCAATTTAATTTATGCAATGGTGAAAAAAATTGTCAAAATACATGGGGAAAAAACTTGAAAAACCGTGTTCGGTATTCTGGCCAAGTGTTTTATTTTGTTCAGTTTCGGCCAAGAATTTTAATTTCGGTGCATCCCTATTGTTCACAGATTTGCATTATTAATACGGCAAATAAAACGAACACTTACTTTGAGGACGAAGTCTGGCGGTGTCCCAGGCCGCACTGTAGGTCTGAGAACTCCATCGTGATGCGAGTGGATCAACGTCTCGTCGAGATCTAAAACTAAGATCTTTCGCTTCACGGTGTCTGAACAGAAATACAAACTCCCATGTTACTCGATGAAAATCAGCATATACGAAAACACTGCACACAAACGCAACACTGCACGTTCAAAGAGTTTCAAGCGTTTAACAAACAGCTGTCTCAAAGACAACTCGCACTCAGATCGGGCTTTCTGTTGTCATACCACTTTTAACTTGAGGAGAAGAAAAGAAACACTCACTGAGTCTGTTTCTCACTTATACATAATATTTTAATAAAAATTTTGACGATCTAATCTAAATATGACTCGTATCTGGACTGCTCTCTAGATATCAGGAGAGGCATCAGGACATAAATAAATCAAAATCAACAATAATAATAAATATTAGTTGATAATATTTACTATTGACATTTTCATTTTTGTTATAATACATATTTACAAATGCTTATTAGTTCATATTTAATTTATATTAATTATAAATATTTGTTATGTTTTTAATAAGTCATATTTGAATGAAATATGACTATTAAACTGATATATTGGCATTAGGGCGCTTCTGACTCCAGATGGCATCAAACAAAACAAACGAATAACAACAACAATAATGTATTGGTTAAGCTAAGGACATTTAAATAATTGCTAGTAAATACAGTAGTCAACATTTGAAGTGGAAGACAAGAACGCATATTGGTTTAGGTTTTAGGACAACTTTGATGAAAGGTTTTGATCCACTTCAAATGTTGACTAGTGCATTTATACAATATTACATAATACGACAATACAAATGTAATCCATTAGCTTCTATTTATATTGGTTGATCATTATTCTGGAAATGGGTGACAATGGTAAGATGTCATATCGCACTGTTTGATACTGGATTATCTAGAACAGGAAGGAGACAGAACAGGAAACAGCCACCTCAGTACACCACGTGTATTATACAGAAGACGACAATTTATACAATATTACATAATACGACAATACAAATGTAATCCATTAGCTTCTATTTATATTGGTTGATCATTAATATTAACTACAGAAATTGCTACGGCTAGTGTGTTACTAATACGTTTGACAACTCAGCTGCTAATTCCAGGTTGTCTGTAACAGTGGGAACCCTGAATTAATAAAAAGGAACGTAAGAGCGGTTTTGGAGTTGCCCATTTCACAACTGGTCAATTAGCAGCTTACTCGAATCTGGAATGAACCTGAGCTCAAACTCCGATGGCTTTCCCTTTAAGAGGTCCGAGATCCTCCGCCTCGGTCCACTGCTCGCCACAATGTGGATACTCTTCCTCTCTTTCTCCAAATCCCTCTCTTCTGAGCTATCTTTAGCCCTGCCAGCTGTCTAAAAGTGTCAGTGGAACTTGGGACAGCACAGCCGAGTGAAACTGCCAGGGTGACTTTGAAACGGGGGCTGTTCATTCCCAACCCGATTTAGGCCTCAATAAGGACTCGGGTCAAGCTGAACCGACCCGATGCATGCGTGACTGTAAAGCATGTCTAGTGAAGTGTCTGCTACTCTAGCACCCATATCAGAGTCCCAGACAAGTAATGCCTTTATCATTGCGCCTTAATGATCATCTTAAAGATTATTATACAACTGGATTGCCAAAGCCTGCAGTGCACAGTCCACTCTCAGAAAAAAAAGGTACAAAAGCTGTCACTGGGCCGGTACCTTTTCAAAAGGCACCTTTGTACCCAAACAGTCCGTATTGGTACCTTAAAGGTACATATTAGTACCTAAAGTGTACATATTAGTACCTAAAAGGTACATATTAGTACCTAAAAGGTACAAAAGTGCACCTTTTGAAAAGGTACTGCCCCAGCGACAGCTTTTGTACCTTTTTTTTCGGAGAGTGTGGGATTACAGCCTGCTTTCCAAACCCAAGTACTCTGAGCTAAAGCATGTGACACAGTTATCAGCTCATTCTGAAAACAATTAACCTATTGGATATTCACATTATTCCCCATTTTAAATTCTAAATATATTTATAATATTTTTTATTAATATTATATTATTTAAAAAAATCATGCTAAGACATATTTGAAACGCATTTACCCTGATCATCGTTGTTTTACTATAAAGTAGTAGTATATTGTTTATTTAATGCCATGTCAGCATCTCGGGCTAGTTTCATGGCAAAAACTATTCAAAAAATACAATAAAAACCAGCAAACAAACAAACACAAGTTACATTACACCAGATTTTCTTTTTATATTAACATATGATAAAAATTCTTGTTCTGGCAAAATTACACTAAATAACTCTTTAAGCGAGTTCACTTAAAATGCTAAATAATATAATACGATATATCCTTTAGCTTTAGTTAATTTTAGTACTTGGGCTTATTTGATTTCAGTCAACATTTCTAATTCCCGTTTTAGATTTCCATCTAATATTTAGCATTTATTTCAACAGTTTTACTTTTGGTAAATTATTTACTGGTTGTAAATAAACCTATTTAATATACTACAAATAACACATTTTGGTACCAAGTCGTATCTTACCCTGACTTTGCGCCACAGTACAACTACGTCTAATTTGTGTGTCTAAATGATGTTGATTTAGGTGGCAAGTTTTATTTTACACCAATGATAAACGCTTGACTGCTCATCAAATAATCCAGTATCGCACTGTTTGATACTGGATTATCTAGAACAGGAAGGAGACAGAACAGGAAACAGCCACCTCAGTACACCACGTGTATTATACAGAAGACGACAATGAGTACACCTTTTACAGTTTATTTAGCATGCTATACTGGTTTTAATGTTTGAACATCACACCATGATCCAGAATTTAGATGGGGGGGACAAAAAAAAACACAGTAAATAAAAATACAATCCATAACTGACCAGTTGAGGGATCATTCCAATTACATCATCGTTGTTTTACTATAAAGTAGTAGTATATTGTTTATTTAATGCCATGTCAGCATCTCGGGCTAGTTTCATGGCAAAAACTATTCAAAAAATACAATAAAAACCAGCAAACAAACAAACACAAGTTACATTACACCAGATTTTCTTTTTATATTAACATATGATAAAAATTCTTGTTCTGGCAAAATTACACTAAATAACTCTTTAAGCGAGTTCACTTAAAATGCTAAATAATATAATACGATATATCCTTTAGCTTTAGTTAATTTTAGTACTTGGGCTTATTTGATTTCAGTCAACATTTCTAATTCCCGTTTTAGATTTCCATCTAATATTTAGCATTTATTTCAACAGTTTTACTTTTGGTAAATTATTTACTGGTTGTAAATAAACCTATTTAATATACTACAAATAACACATTTTGGTACCAAGTCGTATCTTACCCTGACTTTGCGCCACAGTACAACTACGTCTAATTTGTGTGTCTAAATGATGTTGATTTAGGTGGCAAGTTTTATTTTACACCAATGATAAACGCTTGACTGCTCATCAACACTTTAGGCCCACAGTAAAGCGTCACATTAACTAATTTAGCCGTCATCAGTTTGTAAATATCAGTGTATGTTTAATGAAATCAGTGCAACATAATTCATAACCAGCAAGTCGTTGCTCTTCTCTAGCTGTGCCGTTGACAAAATTATGTTGTACAAAATTTATAAATATTAGAAAAGAAAAGAAACACTCACCGAGTCTGTAAATGGGTGACAATGGTTAGTATGGACAACATACCCACATGAAAAAATACTACAGTAAATACTAGTGTTTCTGAAGCATGCATACTGTAGTAAAGTACTTGAATTAATTAGTTGTGATAATTCTATAGCTGCTGTGGTAATAAACAAATTACTATACACAAGGGTATATTACACTACAGTATAAATGAAAGTATACTACAGTTTATCAGTTCACTAATACTACATTACGCTGTAGCATTCATTGACAAAGTGTTGCGAGTACTATAATATATACACACAGTATAATACACTTTACTATAGCATGGTACAAAAACACTATAGTATTTTTTCATGTGGATGTGTTTCACAAAACAAGCACTCGCTGTACAGAAAGATTGGGAATGAACTAACCAAACCTAGTCGGTTTAATAACCCAGACAGGCGTCTGCTGTCCCTCTTACACACCTGTGTTAAAGCTCAGTGCCGTGTCATGCAACAGAAGTAGCTGGGACGTGTAAACGCCGCTGTTTTCGGAAACTCACCGTCCGTATGTGCTTCCTGAGGATGTATAAGAAGCAGCTCCAGAGTCTGGAGGTCACGCCGAGGAAAGTGCGCACGCCGAGCAGACACTGGCGCGTCTTTAGCATGTCCACCATACCACCAGAGTCCCAGAGGTGTTATCTACACCGCCGACAAGAGCAACACAACACACCTGTGGAGAGGAGAGGAGCGCAGGTGACTTCTTCAGAGAGGTAGCGTCTCTGTCCGGCTCTGTGAAGTCCGCAAATGCTCGTTGGCTAAGATGCTCAAACCAAGCGGAGTGTCGAGCAAACGCCTCCGTTCTGCCGAAAGCCGAGAGAAGCGCGACCGTCCATCCGCTGCGGCATTAAAAGCACTGTCCTCCTTCGGAGAGCCTTAGAGAAAGCGAAAAGAAAACGCGCACAATTCAGCACTGGCCGCCATCGCTCCCCTGACGTCACTTCCGCGAAGGGACCTAAAGAGTGTGGTCACGTGGCCGCGGCGGTTTTCAAACCTAAAATCCATTTATATTTACAGCGCGCTGATTTTCTTGTCATTGAATTTATTTGGCCCTCTATTCTAATTCTATTTTATCTATTTGTTTTCTTTTTTATAAAAAAAAAAATAATCAATTTTTAAACTCTATTTACATTTAGTCATTTAGCAGACGCTGTTATCCAAAGCGAATTACAAATGAGGACAATGGAAGCAATTTATTATATAATAAATAAAAGGAAAACAGATAGCATAGAGCAAGCTAGTGTTAGAGGCCTTGTTTTGCTTTTGTTAATTGCATAATAAATAAAAAGAAAGGGAATAGATAGAATGGAGAAGCTAGTGTTTTTTTGATGTAAACAAGCAGTTTGTAAATGAATAGAGTGCGAGTCTAAAAGGGGAAAGCTTTTTTAAAGAATAGAATTAGAATAGAGTGCTAACGTTAGAGGGTCAAATAAAGATGGAAGAGATGTTTTAGTTTTAAACTCTGTTTTCTAACTGCTTGTTTTCTATACAAATGCAAAACACAAAAGACCTCTAAGGCTAGCTTTCTTTGTTTTCTTTTTATCCATTATAGAATTAACAAAAAAAAATCATGTCATGCCATTTATTTGACCCTCTCACTCTAGCAATCTCTATTCTAATTCTAGTGTGGTCACGTGGCCGCGGCGGTTTTCAAACCTAAAATCCATTTATATTTACAGCGCGCTGATTTTCTTGTCATTTAATTTATTTGGCCCTCTATTCTAATTCTATTTTATCTATTTGTTTTCTTTTTTATAAAAAAAAAAATAATCAATTTTTAAACTCTATTTACATTTAGTCATTTAGCAGACGCTGTTATCCAAAGCGAATTACAAATGAGGACAATGGAAGCAATTTATTATATAATAAATAAAAGGAAAACAGATAGCATAGAGCAAGCTAGTGTTAGAGGCCTTGTTTTGCTTTTGTTAATTGCATAATAAATAAAAAGAAAGGGAATAGATAGAATGGAGAAGCTAGTGTTTTTTTGATGTAAACAAGCAGTTTGTAAATGAATAGAGTGCGAGTCTAAAAGGGGAAAGCTTTTTTAAAGAATAGAATTAGAATAGAGTGCTAACGTTAGAGGGTCAAATAAAGATGGAAGAGATGTTTTAGTTTTAAACTCTGTTTTCTAACTGCTTGTTTTCTATACAAATGCAAAACACAAAAGACCTCTAAGGCTAGCTTTCTTTGTTTTCTTTTTATCCATTATAGAATTAACAAAAAAAAATCATGTCATGCCATTTATTTGACCCTCTCACTCTAGCAATCTCTATTCTAATTCTATTTTATCTATCTGTTTTCTTTTGCTGTCAAACAATTAATCGCATCTAAAATAAAAGTTTTTGTTTACATAATATATGTGTACTGTGTATATTTATTATGTATATATAAATACACACACATACAGTATATATTTTGAAAATATTTACATGTTTATACATTTATATTATTATTTTTATATTATATATATAAATATATTTAATACATAAACAGCATATTTTTCTTAAAGGGGTCATATGATGCGATTTCAAGTTTTGCTTTCTCTTTGGAGTGTTACAAGCTGGTTGTGCATAGATAAGATCCCTGAAGTTGCAAAGACTAAAGTCTCAAAACCAAAGAGATATTCTTTATCAAAGTTAAGACTCTGCCACGCCCCCCTAAAACGGCTCGTTCTAACACGCCCCCACATATCTACCTCACTATGTGGAAATATTTGCTCGATGACACATTGAACGGCCAAAAAATAATAAGATTATGTTTGAAAGAAGTCGGACTCACTCCGTCAACATTTTTTGTTTAATATAATTTAGTTTGTGCATTAAATATAAATCATAATCCACTGAATATACAACATATAGCCTAGTACATTGACTATGCTGTATATAATGATTTTTACAGCCATATATGCTGTATGATGATCTATATAGTTTACAAGACAACAGATTAAATTATGGATTTTATATCTAGTATATATTGTAATATATTTGAGATATAATCTAATTTTATTTGGAAATCAAAATAGATAATGGATAGAAACATTGCATAAATGTAAATTCTCAGGCATTTATGGCAAATCAAATGTAGTTAAAATTGGTTATAAGGGACTGCTAAAATTATGTGTGTGTGTGTGTGTGTGTGTGTGCGAGAGAGAGAGAGAGAGAGAGAGAGAGAGTTCCCCTTTCGGGATTGAACTGATGGTAAAACCAATGACACTATTTACTGTCTTTACATTTATTTTGAAAGATGAAGCTGGCGATTATGGTAAGGGGCGTTACATTTCCGACGAGTGCTTGCGGTGTTCGGCCAATCACAATGCACTGGGTCAGCTGGCCAATCAGAGCAGACTG